>NW_024538602.1:0-301009 GCF_016647635.1 Suillus subaureus | reverse complement strand
ATCGCCGGAATTTTGATGGCGACCATACACAGGCCTTGCCGCAGCGGGCGATGTGCCCCGCTGCAGTTGCACGGTCTGTGCGGTGGTGTGATGACTTGATATGTCCATCGCCTATATTCCCGAACCAGAGAAGGAAGGGTTGGTTCAATCGCAGAGGGTTTGTGGCACTTTGTTGATGTGTATGAAGGCTAACCCGTAGTTCTTTAGAGACCAGCTCTGGCGAAACGATGGTTACTACCGGACACCAGCACCAGAAGACGCGTACCCTCCTGATCTTGAGGGCTACCCAGAGCCTGGATGTGGGTGGCAGAATGAGGAAGGAACTCGCATTGACATCAGTCATCGTCTGATACCCAAACCTCCCCTGCGCTCTGTATTGAAGCCAACGAATTATAAGTGTCAGGATGGTATTATCGCTGGTTACCTCACCGCTGCCCCCTCCTCGCCGACCTCTGACGACGAGTGACAATCGGATGCATCATGAGTCCGCTGCCCCGTTTCATCATTATCTAACACGGACGCTATGCAAAGCTCTCTCCGATCAACTTTTCGTTTTCGATGTTTTATTCGTTCAGGTGTTCTCCGCCACATTTTATCGGAGCTGGTATACTGTCTCTAGCATTATGATGGTGATAAGTTACATCTTTGCATGTTTGTACATTAGTCTGACGAGAGAGATATGACCTCATATTCATCCCCGCTCGTCCTTCTATTTAAGCTGGCGGGAATTCCCTTCGCCTTTTCTTCACTCCTTCGCCGTTTCTTGGTTGACCGAGGTGGTCTAAGTGAGTAAGCCCAGTCCACATCATCATCATCGTCAACATCCGACTCCTCGGCATCAATCATCTTTATCTGGCTCGTAAAATCTTCTCCATCAACTTCGTCCGGGTCCGATACATCTTCATATAGCCTTTTCTTTCTTGGTGGGGCAGGTTTCCGAATTCGTGACGGGCCAGAAGTGGGGTCTTCTTGAAGATCCAATATATCAGGAGATTGCCTGTCAATAGTAGTCTTCTTGCTCTTTACTTTGCGCCCATGTCTCCTGAAGGAGCACTGGATTCTAGGCCCGCCTCCATTGACGATATCTTCACGAATGAAACGGGTGAGCCGGAGCGCTTGATTACCGGGTGCGACGTAAACATTCACAGTGTACGCCGTCGACGAAAAGGCCTCCTCGAGGTACCGCAACACAAGCATTTGCACAATTAGCGACTCCATGTCCTTTCACAATATCTCGGATCGGATCAAACTCGACATGGGAAAGAAGAACTCACGTCCTTTGAAAGCCTCACTTTGCCGCCAGCCACAGAATCATAATCAATCTGTATCTTCTCTTTAGCATTTCGGCGCTTTCCGTTGCCACCAGTTTCGAATGAACCGCCACCCAGACCACGCGCCAGGTCACTGAGGCCAGCAATGGTCAGGCGCCCGCCATTACCTTCCACAGCTTCAAGTATCTTTAGAATCTGCCACGCTTCAACTGTCACATCCTTGTGTTCCACGTTGGCAGGAGGCCTCGTGCAGTTATCGCAATGGCCACATCGGTCCATTGCATCTGATTCGTTCGTGGTCCATGAGGCCATAGAGAGATCGGATGATGCCGAAAAGTATCTATAATGATCACCGAACGTACTTGTGAGGAGGTAGACACTAGCACGAATTAGGCTTACTTTGCAAATAAGATCTTGCGGCATTCTTGCATATCTTGTGCAAAACGTAAGATGTCATGCACTACGGGGGACACGGGGAAGTCTTGTGTGACGGTTCATATTCAAATGTGGAGATGGCTCACATTTCATCACGCCATCCTGGTCACTGCACGTAATGGAAGCTTGGCGAGTAGCATCTTGTGGACGATAGTACAATACGCAGTCTGCGTCTTGGCCGTCTCGCCCAGCACGTCCAGACTCTTGATAGTACCCATCAAGAGACTTCTGTGTGGCAAGCACTCAGTGAGTGCGCAGAACACTACTTTGAGGCTCCACGAACCGATATCTTGAATGCCGTTTTAATAACGTAACTGCAGGAAACACCTGAAATGAAAGACGCACTGTATGGTGGAGTACGAATCGAACGTCACCCTTGTCAATCCCTAAGCCGAAAGCTACCCCGGAGGTCATCAGGACCGGAAGTCCATGTGATGTGACACATGAGGCGGACCTATTGTAGCGCAGACTACCTGAACTTTCCCTTCCCTCCATTGCATGTGTAGCCTTTCTTTTTGCCCATCCTCGACATTCGCGTGGTAGACGCCCGTTTTGATGCGACCATTGCTCACCATTTGAATGCTTTCAGCAACCGATTCAGCATCCTTCAAAAATGTGAACTCAATGACCGCGATGGTCTTGGATTAAAATACCTTCTTTGCGAGGCAATATATAATGCCACTATCATTTCTGTGATTTTGCAGAATGTAGTCCGACATTGTCATGATGAGTTCTTTTGCTGAAGATGGTTTTGGCAAGACAGTGTAATGGAGATTTTTGCGGTACAGAGGCGCAGAAAAATACACCGTCCCATCTGGTGGGGCAGCTGTGCGCAGTAGCACGTTGTTTTAGTTGTCCGCACATTCAAAAACATGCACACCTTTCCCATCTACCACCGGTTTCATTTTGAGAATCTTGAGAATATCTTGGAGGACTCTTGGGGGGCAGGTTGCGGACAACGCAAGAATGGGCACGTGAGGAAAGAACTGGCGAAGGATGCTCAATTTTCTGTAGTCTGGGCTGATGCGCGGTTAGTGAGATGCTCGTATGTCCATAGAGATGAAACTGTACCGAAAATCGTGACCCATTTGAGAAGCGCAGTGGGCTTCATCGATAACGATCCGAGCTTGTGCAAACTAATCATAAAATTTCCAGGTTATGGGCTTAGAACCTACCAAGCTTTCCACCTTCCACAAGCTTGCGCAGAAGAGACATAAACGTCTTGCTTTTAGCTATTTTCTCTGGCTGAGACATAAATCAGCATGAGACCATTGTAGGATTGCTATATTACCGTGACATAGCATAATTTAATGTCCCGACCTTGATGTCTATGCACCTGAGATGATGCCATGGATGTCAGTCTTTGCTGAATCTCGTTGAGTAGGGGACGTGGAGTTCCCCCTGTCAACATAACAGCTTCCACTAAAAGAACATCAGTAATGAAGATAGGAAATTTCAGATAAAAGCGCATATACCTCCTGACTCCCTCAGATGTAGGATCTGATCCGTCATCAGGGAAATGAGGGGGGATATCACCAGTGTACACCCTGGCGTCAGGAGGGCAGGAAGTTGATAGGTTAACGACTTGCCACCTCCTGCAACAGCACGTTAGCGACAGGTAAAAGGTGCCATCTACCATCCTACCGGTGGGCATGACACACACAATATCTCGGCCATCCATATTAGCATTGCAGACTCTGTTATTGGTCCTTTAAGATTCAGGAAGCAAGTCGAGGAGCACACTGACCCTTTCTGGCACAGTCGAAAGTCGGCGATATTGAAGACCTTCTTCATTGTCAACTGCAGCTGCGTTGACCAGTCGAAGCTAACAGTATAGTCAACTGTAGCTGCTTTGCCCTTGCCCTTAGTCTGGACAGCGTCACTGAGCCCCCTTGACGGTTGCACCAGGTTGATACGGCTGCGTTCTCGAGTGAGGTCATCTTTTTCAGCAATTAAGGCCCCCCGTAAAGCAGTCAACTTTTTGATCTGCTCGTCTATCCCTTGTATTTCGACCTCTAGAGAAGACAACCGGGTGTTGACGTCATGTTTCTGAAGATACGACGGCATCTTCGCAGATTTGGATGGACCTGCAACATTAACAGGTGCACCGGGACGTTGGTCCACGAGCGTCATCTCAAGAATCTCTTCCATCTGCGAGTGTAGGCGTCAATGAAGACCACCTGAAATTGGATCCTGGTACTCACGTCATCTGATCCAACATGATCTGAAAGGTAGTTCAACTTATTGCGAATCATGTACCGTCGTGCACTACTCCGTACTTATCCTTGACTAGATAAATTACAACTAATAGACAAGGCACAGTCGGAGGCTTGGAGTGGTGATGTCAAGGCAGTGAAAACAGACACAAGCGGTACGTGAGAAACGCGGGGACGCGACGTGTCTATTTCAAGTCTATTTGGTCCGAAACTTTCACCGTTGCCCTCTTTGCTAGCGACTCAATATGAAATAACATGTTGAAGGAGTCAACTTTCTTTATATTCTATGTAAGTCATTTCGGATACCAATAGATTTGGTGAAGACATGACGCTACTGAATCCTGCCATGCAGCTGGTTTAGATAACACGACCATAACTTCCAGTTAAATAGTTTCACCGTAACTTTCTAAACTTCAGAGAGTCACAAAATCCACTGCAGAGTGATAGAGCTTCTCCGAGTTCAAGTCCGTCGAATTTCAGCTGAATGATTGCTGTATTGGCCTTGGTCTCAGATCTAATCTAGTCGTACGTCTTTATTTCTGCTCAACTCTGCTCTGTAACATCGCAACTACAGGTTTTCCGTCAATGCTATCAATACTCTATCTGACACATATCAAGTGGACTTTCCAGGCCGTGTTTTCTCGTCCACGCTGTGAATCTCTCCTCCAATGGGATTACTGAGCCACCGGCATTCAAGCAGATCGGCGGCCAGCTTCTACATAATAGAATTCGATCCTCATGCCTTGGTTATCGGGCCGTCATTCGGTTTACGTTTATAGTGGTATGGACATGAACCTTACACGTACACAGCGGTCCGTAAACCCTTGAGCCCCAAGTAGGCCGTTCAGGAGACTTGACATGATTCGTTTTGGTCTAGTCGCATGAGGGTGCATTTTCAAGCGTAAGTATGAATACCTTTTCCTATCAGCATCTTCCCTTGCAATGACCACATGACTCTTTTTATATATCGGCTAGCAGGAGTTGTGATCCTTTCGATAGATTTGAACATGATACATGTCGACGATCAAGTTGTCAAGTTTCACTAACGAAATCTTGTTATCTTGAAGCAGGGTTCATCATGATCATATTCCCCCATTCATCGTGCTACGGAACGTGCCAAGCGTCTAGACCCACTTGACCACGCCACTGTGTACAATCACCCCACCCTACCCTGTCATCATCACTGACCCGGAATTCCTCCTACTTGTGAGACGTCCAGAGGGAAAAGCGGATAGCAATGATGTAGGGGTTGATGATGTCATGTAATGTGTGGTTTCAGGTGCTCACGCTTTCCGAAGGGATTCCCGCACTTGTACTGTCCTCGGTTGCACTGAAACTACTCCTATTGCCAGTGTCGGCCGAATTCTATTCCTGACCTCGCCTCCCCGAAACGAAGATGAAACGTCTCTTGTGACATTCTTGTAATAGGTGAGAAATTATATTGGTATTACTCATCCATGGGCTTTATGGTTTAATGGGCGAGACATCCCGGTCCATTGCAGGGAAAAATCCTGATACCCTGACTACTCGTCAACTTCATTGATCCTCGGATTTGTCCCCCATTAGCATTTAAAAGCACATCCATTTTTTGGTAGCGAACGACCCGGTTCCGATGATAATGGACGACGCCAGTAAACGCATCAGCTCACCCTCGTGTACAACTCATGTTCCACAGGAACCTGAACAAGAGTTGATACTCGTAAGTCATTGTCATATTTCATTTCGCATATAAGAAGGCTTACGCTGGTCAGATTAAATTTGACGAAGGGGACCCACGCGATCCACAAAACTTCTCTTATGCGCGGAAGTGGGCCATCACGCTGACATGTTGTGTGTTTGCTGGAATCACGGGTAACTTCGGTTTTCGGTGTTGATGTCATTCTATCTGATATTTGCAACAGCAGCATCAGCGTCATCTTATTCGATCAGTTATGAATCGATGATGCATGACCTAAATTGTACTCAACTTCAGGCGACCGTTGGACTGAGCTTGTACGTGATAGGTTTCGGGATTGTCCCTTTGATTACTTCGTCATTCAGTGAGGTAAGAACTGACCAGTTTTCTATCGTTGATCGTTAACTGACATCTATATTTTAGGAGTGTGGCAGACGGCCCCTTTACATCGTGTCGTCTGTATTATTTATGCTCGCTGAAGTTATGAATGGATTGTAAGTTGTCGTATAATTGTTGCGACAAACGGGCGTTCATCACTGGCAGGGCACCAAATATACAAGTTGTGATTGTGTCGCGTACACTACAAGGAGTTTTTGGTTCAACTGGTTCATCCTTAGTCGGAGGTAGCATCGCTGATATATGGCAGCCACATGAGTAAGACAGGATACTTGCGCTAACGAAACTCCCTTGCTGACAAACGTCTCAGACGTGGATTGCCGATGTCTTTGTTTGCATTCTCATCGATATTCTCTTTTGGCCTCGGGTCAGTGTTTGGGGGGCTTATCGTTACCAGTCCACACCTCGGTTGGCGGTGGGTGCAATGGGTGCATGTCATGTGTGTCGAAAAAAACTATGTGCTGGTCTCTCTTTGAATATTTTTCTCTCAGGTTTTCTGGGGCATATGTTCTTGACGTCGTCCTGGTGATGAGCGAAACCCGTTCGTCCATTGTTCTAACCCACATCGCCAAGGCTACCAGAAAGACGACCGGCGACTCTAGGTATCGGTCCAGCACTGAAATTGGCAGACCAAGCATAAAATCTCTGATAAAGACGTCGTGTACACGGCCCTTGTGTGCGCAAAACAATTTTTTACCAAATTTTTCCTAACCTCATAACCATAGATCTACTCTTGACTGAACCTATTGTGCAGAGCTTCAGTGTCAGTGACCATTGATGTGTACCGTCAATAGCGGTTGACGATATTTGATGACAGGTCTGGTGTGGCTTCACTTGGGGGGTCGTGTACTGTTTGCTTGAGTGAGTGCTTATTGACTCCTGAATAGAAGTCGGTGGCTCAAATGAGTTAAACAAAAGATCCATCACCACGGAGTTCCAGTCTGTCTACAACTTCAGCGTCAGCGAAACAGGATTCATATTCCTTTGTCAGAGGAAAGTTATTTCACTGCACGTGTGCACCGTACTTGATCTCTCGTCTCAACAGTGTTGGAGCCATCATTGGATTCATTGCGAATACGTACCAGGAGACCTTGTACAAGTAAGAAAGTCTGTACCAAACATTCGACATGGCTCATGCTATTCAGAAAATACTTTTCGATAAAGGGCCAAGAAGCACGACTATACATGGCGTGTGCCGCTGCTATTGTCCTGCCCGTCTCAATGTTTATCTACGCATGGACAGCATCACCTAACATTCCTTGGATAGTACCTCTGATTGCATTAACTGTACGTCGACTTCTCAACAGTGTTCGAAGTTGATCGTTTTGACGGATTCACAGGCATTTATGTCTGGCGTCTTCGTAATATTCCAAGTTTCATTTTTGTATCTTGCAGACTGGTATGTGTCTCGCCGCATCTATCCTGCCAATGTTTGACAAATAAACCTAGCTACGGTCCATATACCTCATCGGCCCAAGCGGGGCAGAGCTTGTCTCGTGAGTCTGCACTATATATTTATTTCTTCAGCTGAACTAAACTACAAAAGGAAATTTTATGGCATTGATCTTCCCACTCTTCACGCAGCAGATGTTCACTGGTATGACATATAAGTGGGGACTGACACTCTGGGCATTGATATCGGTGGCGATGGCACCGATTCCATGGGTGTGTGAATTTGCATACATTGTGATTGGTGGCGAAATCTTAGAGCTTTCCACGTTTTTCATGCAGGTCCTTCTCTTCTTTGGTTCAAAGATCCGCTCGCACAGTAAAGTCTCTCGCAAAATTCTCGAAGCTGAACAACAGCAATTGGACGGCGAGAAAACTATTGTTTCCAGCCCAACCGAGGAAAGAAGTATGCAAGTGTAACGAATACTTGGCATATCACAACGACTGTAATGACCCTTCATGTGAACGTCAACTCATGATTTGATCTCCGATAGATTTATGTAGTATAGGTGAATGCACACGCCCTCCGAAGGTGACTACGGCCATGACTATGAATATGAATGGGCATCTACGCTCATGTAAGCTCAGGTACCTAAGTACCTTGATGGCTATGACGTCCGCGATCAGTAATGCAGCATACACATCGAAATCATAAGTCTTGATCTTTCCAAAAGTCAATGAATACCCAGCAATCCATATATAATTACAGACGCATAGATTTCTTGACTATGATGCACCCGGAATCTGGCAGGTGAGACACTACAGAGTCCATCACTACACCTGAGCTCCATACTCCTGGGATAGTATCTGCACGAGGTATTGTTAATTAGATGGGTCAAGAGGTACTAGAGCAAACGGCAAACAGCGAAACAGAATATCACACACCGCACTTGGATCGGTAGATCTTCAAGTTTGTCTCGGCGCCGATCCAAAAGATGATTCCACGCTGCATGTCATACGTACTTACTACTCGGACCAAATTGATTCAATCAGCTGGCGAGGATCACTGCTACCAGCAATGATAATAGTAGAACGCCGAGCGATAGTGACTCATTTGCGTCGTGTCATGGACCTGCACCTCGTGATTTCCGAGCTCTCTGCCGGCCACGATAACAAATCAGTGCCGGTCTTTAATTCCATATGGTGACCCATGATCAGCTGGCCTACACATACTTGTCATTTCATTGGTTGTCCAGGATCGCGCCAACAGTCTGTAAACAAAGGGCTTTTCCATCAATCAAGTAATCATCCGACTTGCCAAGGTCAGACAATCAGCTTAATAATATCAACCGGGCCTTTCTCCGAGTTATGTCACCATCATTGATTATGTAATGTTGATTCTCGAACGGCGAGCTTGCGATTTACGCGACCGCGACAGGCAAGTGACAGGCCTGCTTCACGGATCACGACACACACGTATTGCCATCATGATGATAACGCTTGCCAACGAGCGTAAAGCATACAGTACCGTTCTGTCTCTTCTAGACTTTTGCCGGGGCAATATGATTACTATGGTGGGGTTTCTCGCGACCGCCTTCACGTCTCCGCAAGTAGTAGTGGCGGACAGTTCGTAGACTAGCAGTTCACTGCTGGATTTCCATCACTGGTGTGTGTAACCTTGTTCTGCCTTGATGCAGACGACGACCAACCCTCTAAACTCGGCTTAATAATTTTTTTGACATCCACTCGCAGACCGCCTCGACTTCCCAAGCTGCGGTTGATAGGTGCCTTTGTACACTCATGCATGAACTGCGGCATATCTTACAATAAGAACTGAGGCGGGCGTGTACTGGATGTCCCTGTATACTCTTGCAGTGTGTAGTCAGTTGGTTTCCTGGATTCACTTGTCGCGTTCTGTTCCTTAGGTAAGTTATCAGTATTTGCCCCGAGTGCGATCAATCATTCTCTATGCATCGCCAGTGGAACTGATTATATTCGTAACAGGGTGGATTGTGATTTTTATCTTTATTTCGAGCGTGCTGTCAACGATACGGGCCGAATAGTTGACTCTCAAACTTTCAAAGTCCCTAACAAGACAGTTGTTATCATGCCGTCAAGTATTTGTCGTCCTGCTGCTGCGACTCTACACAACAGAACTTTTAGTTATCGGCCCGTTGTTCGCCGTACGTGTATGGTGATACGGACATGAAGCCTACATGGACTCAGCGGGCCTGAAAACTCCTGAATCGGCTTTTCTGGACTTACATGATTCAAAATTTTCTAGTTACATACTTTTAAGCGTAAGCACACTTTCCTTATGAGGAATCTTTCCTTACAATGACCCTATGACTCCTTTTCATTATCTAGTAAAAATAGGGATAGGCGACTGATAGGCGTCTGTAATGATAATCTTGACAAATTGATCGATCTGTGCCAGGGTTTTACCAGGGTCAATCATATCCACCCCAATTACTGCAATTCAATTGGTATAACTAACAAGATTATCCATTGTTCTAGGTTCTGTCATATTTGCCCCATTCATCGCACTCCTCCGCACAATCGGCAGGATAGAATTGCGGGTGCCACTATTCATACGTATGACTGCACCTGACGGCATCCTGTCCCACTTTTGCTATCCCTGCCACGCATGACATCTCTGGGCCAGAATCCCTCCTGCTTGTGAGACGACTAGAGGGCAGAAATATACAGCAAACATGTAGAGATTAACGGTGTCATGAATTAGTAGTATCTAGCTCACGCTTCGAAAAGGGACTTCTGCACCATCGTCATTCTCGGTTACATTGCTCCTATTCCGATTGACAGTGTCGGCCGAAAGTCAAGACTCGATCTCACCTCTCAAGACAAGGGCCAAATAAATTCTCGTTATAGGTAGAGAAGGATACTGGTATTACTCATGTATGGGCTTTATGGTGTAATAGGTGAGGCATCGCGGTCCACAACATGGAAAGACCCTGATACCCTAACGTTCGCTACTATTATAGATCCTGTCCCGTCGACAGTTAAAAGCCCATCCAACTTCCGTTCGAAAGACCAAGTTCTAATGATAATGGGTGATACCGGTAAACACATCAGCTCGGCTTCGCGTATAGCTCATGTTCCACAGGAGCAAGAGTTGATACTTGTAAGTTATTGTTGCAATTCTTTTCTACGTCCAGAAATGTTGACATTGAGCAGATTCAATTTCACGAAGGGGACCCACGGGACCCAATAAATTTCTCTTATCCGCAGAAGTGGGCCATCACTCTGTTATGTTGTGCATTCGGTGGAATCACAGGTTAGCTCGGTTTTTTAGTGTTGATGTCCTTCTATCTAAAGATTCCAAAAACTCCAACAGCAGCTGCATCGTCATCATATTCGATCAGTTATGAGTCAATGATGAAGGACCTAAATTGTACTCGACTTCAGGCGACTTTGGGACTGAGCTTGTACGCGATAGGTTTCGGGATTGTCCCTTTGATCTCTTCGTCATTCAGTGAGGTGAGAACTGGCCCTGATTTTGGTGTCGTCGGACATAACCGCATCTGCATCTCAGGAGTGCGGCAGACGACCTGTTTACATCATGTCGTCTGCTTTGTTTTTTCTCGCTGAAGTTATGAATGCATTGTAAGTTGTCGTATAACTGTTGCGACAAATAGGTGCTTATCACTGACAGGGCACCAAACATACAAACTGTAGTTGTGTCGCGTGCACTACAAGGGGTGTTTGCTGCATGTGGTGCATCGTTGATTGGAGGTAGCATTGCCGATATATGGCAGCCACACGAGTAAGACAAAATACCCGTGATAGCTCCATTATTGACACTGTTCCAGGCGCGGACTGCCAATGTCTCTGTTTGCATTCTCATCACTATTCTCTTTCGGCCTCGGGTCAGCGTTTGGGGGGCTCATTTCTGCCAGTCCGCACCTCGGATGGCGGTGGGTGCAATGGGTACATGCCATGTGTGTCCACAAAACTACATGTTTTAGACTCTCGTTAAATTTTCTTATCAGATTCACTGGGGCATTTGTGCTTAGCGTCATCTTAGTGATGAGCGAAACTCGTTCTTCAATTATTCTAGCCCAGATTGCGAAGGACACCAGAAAGATAACTGGTGACCCCAGGTATCGGTCCAGCGCTGAAATTGGCCAACCAAGCATGTCATCTCTCATTAAGACGTCGTGCACGCGGCCATTGTGTATGCAAAATAATCTTTTGCAGAGTTTTTCCTAACACGACTCCAGATCTTCTTTTCACAGAACCTGTTGTGCAATGCTTTAGCGTTAGTGACTGTGATCATTGTGTGCTACCAATGACAGTTAACGTTATTTCATGGCAGCTTTGGATCGGCTTCGTTTGGGGGGTTGTGTATTGCTTGTTCGAGTAAGTGCAATTAATTGTTAGGTAAAAATCGGATGCTAAAGTGAGTGACGCGAAAGATCCGTCACTACAGAATTTCAGTCCGTCTATAACTTCAGTGTCGGCGAGACAGGATTTGTACTCCTATGTCAAAGGAAAGTCATTATATTGCACACATGCTGCGCATCTGATCTTTTACCTCAACAGTGTCGGAGCTATCATAGGTTTTTTGGCGAACATGTATCAGGAAACCTTGTACCGGTAAGAAACTCGACAGATGTCATCCGCCGTGGCTCATGCTATGCAGAAAATACTTTCCGACAAAGGGTCAAGAAGCACGGTTATACATGCCATGCGTCGCCGCTGTTGTCCTTCCCATTTCGATGCTCATCTACGCATGGACGGCATCACCCAACATTCCTTGGATTGCGCCTCTGATCGGGTTGACTGTGCGTCGCAGACATGTCGTTTCTCACAATGTTCCTAATTCGTATTCACAGGCATTTATGTCTGGCGTCCTCGTAATATTTCAAGTTTCATGTTTGTATCTCGCAGACTGGTATGTATCTAGACGCATCTATCCTGCAAGTGTTTGATGTAAAAACCTAGCTATGGTCCATATACCTCCTCGGCTCAGGCGGGACAGAGCCTGGCTCGTGAGTCCGCACTTCCTCATTCATTTTATTGAACTAAGGAACCAAAGGAAACATAATGGCATTGATGTTCCCACTCTTCACACAGCAGATGTTCGCTGGTATGACATATAAGTGGGGACTGACGCTCTGGGCACTGCTATCGGTAGTGATGGCACCAATTCCATGGGTGGGTAAATTTGCCTACATGGCGATTGGTGCTCACAGGTTCCACTTCGTTTTTCACACAGATCTTTTTCTTCCATGGTTCAAAAATTCGCTCTCGCAGTAAGGTCTCTCGTAAGATTCTCGAGGCTGAACGGGATGGCGACACAACTGTTGTTTCAAGTCCTACTGAGGAAAAAAGCATGCAAGTGTGACAAATTCTTGGTTGTCATATCAAAACAGCCGTAATGTTTTCATGTAAAATCACGACCTGGCCCCTGTTAGATATATGTAAATTGCAACTCAAATGAAAGACTTCCTGTAGACAAAATGACATTTTCAAGCCGACTACTGCTGTTTTTCCTAATATACTTCGTCATACCAGCAATGAGTATACAGGCAGAACGTTAAGACTCGAAAAAGTCCAAAACTCTACACTTCAAGAGTTCCGATGGAGGATAGGTTCCTCCTAAAATGGGTACCCATAACCACCAAATCCAACATATAAAAGTAAGGTGTTTTCCTACTAACCATTCAGATTTATTTGATCCCACATCATATCCTTACTCATAACGTGTTTCTCCTCTGCAATCGTTTTCGCCGTCGTCGCTGCTTTAGCATCATCCATCTCTGCCATGCCCACTGACGAGGCATGTGGGTCTTGTACTAGAAATTATCAATACAGCGGCTGCGGTCGTGGCATATGCGTGAGTTTCAGTGGTTTATGTCTTGGATTTAACGATATGACTTACCGGCATGGAAGTACTACAATCACTGCACTTGACATGGTATGGTCCAATGCAAAGTTCAAACGGAGTTCCTGACGTCCATCATGCCAGAAAAGTCGAGATAGCACGGAAGTTGTAGTTCATCACGATAACAGTAGAGTTGCATCAGAAACCGCGTTGTATGAAATTCAGCTTAACTTGGAGTTGATCGTTGAAGTCAAAAAGGAGTGAGGATGATTGGAGAGCGACTGATTCAACCAAGGTCTCGGGCTCTAGCTCTGATGTCCGATGTCACGTAGTGGGCAACTACCGGACATGATTTTACAAGTTTGAAACAAACGGACTCCTTACTTATAATAGGGCCCGAAGTCAGGCAGGCCATGCATATCGAGTAACTTCAATTTTGAGACACTGAGCAGAGAAATCATTGATTTGATTGATGTGGCGAGGGGATCATACCTGTCCCACGTCTGGTCTGTTGTTTCTGATAACAAGTGCAGCAATGAAATTTCATTGAACTGAGCCTTTCACATCGAAGTAAACTGCCGAAACAAATCTTCGTGTCTGCACTTTACATCGCGGTGGAAGTATCATCCACACAACTGCAACCCGACACCATGATCATAGACCAGAGTCTGATGTTTTGCTTCTAACAAGTGCATCAGTGTACAACACAGGCGCTAACAGTGAAACAGTGACCAAACATTGGGTATGATGTTGCAGAGGGAAAACAAGCTTAGCTGATCTACTCGAAGCCTTCCACAACAACGTAAACCGCCAATCATTTTACCAAATCATTGGCGACTCACGTCGTGGTAGAAGTATGGTGGAGAGAGGCCGATAGCACCAAGGCCATTAGATCTGAGTCGTTCAGACACTGCGAATCGCGATGAGCAACTCAGTGAGAAGCGGGAACCGCAGAAAATTGTCACCTACCAATATGTGCCGGACGGAGTTTCAATACTGCACACCACTTTGGAGGTGCCGGGTGGTACAGCGCTGCTAGATACTTTCGTCAATTCTGCGCTAATCTAGCTCCCCACATCCTGCAATGCCGCATAATAATCCATTTGGCAGTTTCATTGCATCATCGAACTTACATAGACGACCTCATCCACACAATGCACATGATCCGAGTCTCAAAGTCATTACACCCCCCTCAATCATACAACAGCAGCACTCTCGTACATATCTACTAGTAAATAGTAATACTGTACTTGCTCCCTTACGCCGAATACTAACCGAGTCATTTGTGTGACTGCCGACTTGGGGTGCCGATCGCACAAGAAGGGATAGTCATGATGACCAGGCCAAGTACCTCCGTTTGGTTTTTTCCGTCATGCCAGCAAGGAGCATACAGATCGAGTGTCAAAACTGAAAAAATAAAATAAAACTCATGCTTTAAGCGTTCCGATGGCCCATGGGGGATAGGTTCTTCCTAAAATTTATGCATACCCATAAGTCTAACCATGAAGAACACGGCGCATAAAATCAAGGGCGTCTTCCTACTAACCTTTCAGATTTATTTGATCCCACATCACATCCTCACTCACAATGCGTTTCTATTCTGCAATTGTCTTTGCCGTCGTTGCCGCTTTAGCATCATCAGTCTCTGCTGCGCCCGCTGAGGAGAGCGCCCAATGTGGGTCTTGTACTACAAATTACGCATGCCGCGGCTGCGGTGAGGGTCTATGCGTGAGTTGTAATGGTTTTTGTCCTGAATTTAACAACGTGACTTACTGGCGTGGAAGTACTTCAATCATTGCATTTGACATGATACGGTCAAAAGCAACGCTCAGACGGAGTTCCTGACGTCCGTCATGCCAGAACATGTCGGAGCAGAAGTCGGGAGCAGAAATGTCAAGACAGCTTGAAAGTCGTAGTTCATCGTGGTAGCGGAAGCATAGGACCAAATTGTTACTGCAGCATCAGAAGCGGGGTTCTATGATATTCACTCTGACTTGGTGTTGATCGTTAATGTCATAACGACTCGGGGTGACTCACAAAGGTTTGGTGATGGGTTTTCTGGCGAAGGCGCACAGCGCTTTCCGGCCCCGGGGAAAAAGATGTAGCCTAAGAGAGTTGAGCTGGGACGGCGGGTGGGATCACCTTGCTGTGACTCAGTAGTTACAAATCTTTTCCTCAGGACCCAAATGGGTTGCTGTGTTGATTTTGGCGAAATGCGAGGCGTTGAATCAGACTTCAGGAGATGAAAATTGGGAGTGGAAAATGAAAACGAGCAGAGTGAGCTGCACAGCGACGAACAGTGATCGCGGCACGAAAGCAAGAGGTTCGATGCCGCGTCTCTTGTTCGCTCGTGCCTCGTTACATAATGGAGCGCCAAATCAATTTTAAGAGCACAAGGTAGATATGACGAGATTCAACTCGGTTCGCTGAGCAGAGAAATGAAAACTTATTGCAGCGAGACACACCTATGTTTTTTCTTCTGATAACAAGTCGCACGGCACAGGCACGAACAAACAAACAGCTCAAACCGGTACGACGCGCAGTGAGAAGACAAGTTTTATTAGACGGAGGTTTTCACAACGACGTAAACTGCTCGAAACAAGTATTAGTGTTGGCAACTTACGTTGTGGAAATAGCACCCACACCAGCCGATATTATCACATATTACTGAATCTGATATTTTGTTTCTGATAAAAAGTACATCGGCGCACGACACAGGCGCTCACGAAAGCATTCAAGTATCTGGTGGGACGTTGCGGTGAGAAGGCAAGTTGATCTACTCGAGGCCTTCTACAACTACATAAACCGCCAACAACTTTGCCAAATCGTTGGCGGCTTACGTCGTGGTAGAAAGATGATGGAGAGAAGCCGATAGCACCAAGGCCACTAGATTTACGTCGTTCAAACACTGCGATGTGCGCCTCGAAGGATGAAAAACACACATCTCGAGACGTGCAACGCGGTGAGAAGCGTGGGTGTGTGGAACCAGGAATGGAGAATTTGAGTACAATAACCATCATAATGAAAGATGAGGGCGATAGAGCGGAGTTTATGATGACCGCTTTATGCGCTGGCAGCTGGATAGAATTTCAGAATAAGGTTGTTTCGAAGACATAGACGACGACGACGACGATGAAATTAATGATCGCGACGAGACTGAGCCGATGAAAAACATACGATATGTGGGATAGGTAGATGATTGGAGTGGAAGTACTCGTGCTTGCAGTGCACGTATTTGAGAAAGGAAGTGTCAAGTTGATGTAGTGAAAACCAGCTCAATTGACAGTTCATGTGACCCGCAGCTGAGAGTGAAGAAACAATGCGTGCAAACGAAGATCAACAATAAAATTTTTAAAGTCAGCGGTATTCATTATAGGCAAGTGTTGTTGTACGAAAAGAGGACAATGGCTAGAACGACAAAAAGCTCGAGAATGCTATTGTTTCTATTATTCGAGAGCTGGGATGGATATATACTAGACCTCACTCCAGCTTTTCATCCGCACTTCAGTTCACATACAACATGAATACACGTGAGTTAAGACTCTCTTGACTTCGAGGATCAAGTAGCTTAACCTCACTATATAGTTTTCGCTCGTGCATCATTGCAACGCAGTTCTCGTACTCGCACCAGAAAGAACTCAATATCAGACGCTAGCTGTCCGCCACCATCCTGCTCACATTCAACAACCCTCCAAATAATACCAGAGTGCTCAGAAAATGACTTCGAGTCACAACCGAAACCTTCCCCACGCGTCACCCTCTCTGCATTCACATTCTCCATCGACGATGCTTTGCTTATGCTCAATGACGCACCTCGTTCACCCGCTCTCTCTGCGTCCTCTTCTACAGATGACAGCAACTCAGAAATGCCCGCTACCCCAGGTACATCAGACGACGAAGACTTTACCGACCTACCTCTCCCGACTCCTCGTCTGAGACCCAAGCGCATCAGCATTCGTCCGCTGTGCATAACCAAGACCCGTTCTATCGTCGAGGACGTTTCAGAGATCACCGATCCTCACGAAGAGGAAGACGAGTATGATTTCTACACACGCCAATTCGAGGACTTCATCTCCCTATACTCGCCCTCTTCTGCCCCCATCTCTGCACCAGCACCCGCCCGCCCAGACTCTATCATCCTCTCGCCAGATGTAGTACCCCAGTTGCCTGTCGAAGTGCCTAGACCACGCGGACGTAGCCGTTTCTCAAAGGCCCTTCCACTCCTTCCTCTCCCTACCCCACCCCCAACGACTGTCCCACCCGTTCCACAGCTCCCAGTCTCAGTATCAACCATCCGAAGAAAACGTGTCATCCCACCCTTGCCCATGTACCCACCTCCCCCACCTCCAATCGAAACACGTCCCCCTCCTCGTATGGCTGTCCCCTCTGACATCGAAGACGATATCTTGTTCGAGGAAGAGCCTACTCGTCCAATCGTCATCGAACAAGTATGGTTCGACGACGAGGAAGATTCCATCTATTCCCAGCCTTCCTTCGTACCAGCCCAAAACATCCACCCCATCTCACCAACAGTTCCCGAACCATCCATGAACGAGGTGTACCTCCCCCGCGCAAGCACTGACTCTGATGCCCCTCGGTCGTCTCTCGATTCTTTTTCAAGCAGCCAGTCCCACTCCTCTTTTTCATCCTCAAGCTCGTCTGAAGAAGTGATCCCCATCTCCCCCTTCTCCTTCCCTCCCACTCCAAGACCTGAAACTCACCAACTCCGCAGTCGATGGAGCTGCTCCACGATATCCTCACTCGCTAGTGAACCTCCACGCACGATTCTAAGTCCATTGCGTGGGGTGTTTGCGTCGAGATCGAAGTTGAAGTCGGGGTTGGGATCAGGATCAAGGCGGGCACCTCCTCCCCTTCCGATCATGTCTTCGCCCCCCCGTCCTCGCGCATCACCCAGTTCATCACCATTACAAACGCGAACCAACACCCAATCCCAAACGCGCGCACAGAGTCCGTACAAAATGCCTCTAACGCGAATGGTATTCCCCGCAACGCCCTCCCCTCCCAGTACACCCACCCCCAGACACATCCGCCGCCAAAACTCGCGCTCATCGACGTCTTCTGGGTCGTCTGAAAGCGGGAGCTGTGAGAGCAGCGGCGGTGCGGGGTTGAGGAGGAAGCCGATTCCTGTTGAGATGTTTTTGAGGGCTTGATTGGTGGAGTGTGGGGTTTCAATTTTCGTGAATATTTTCTTCGGGATTTTGTTCTTTGTCGTTTTTGCTTTTGCTTTTACTTCTGTTGAATGTTTTCGATGTCTCTTTGCTCTCGTTAACGACGATGACGATTCGTAATTATTGTATCCGCATTATCATCATCTCCCGCTCGCTCATTCACGCATACTGATATTCATACTATAGCTGTACCCTCTATCTAGCATCTTTCTTTTCGTCGAGACGTCTTTCATTGATTTCTCTTGCATGTCTTTCCAATCTGAGCCTCTTACACGTTTCCTCGATCTCTGACACGTCTTCCGTCCCGTCACGTTTCTACACACTCTGTCTCTGTCTCCATAGCATAGTCCCCTTGTAGCCTAGTTCATACTACGATGAAATCTATTCAATGTTTTGATGTTTCCTGCAGGGTTTCTTAAGTCATTCATCTGAAGGCAGGGGTCACACCGTGGGAAAGAGTGACGCCTGTTACAATCAGTCCTCCGATCGTCCTCAACTCTCAATGCCCCATCTACTAAGTACTTAGTAGATTCTTGATTGTGTAGGAGTGTTCGAAGATAAGCTCCTGCAGAGTTAAAAATTTACACAGATGCTCAATATTAACATCGCTCACGGTCTGAAAAAGCAACTTGACCAAAGTTGCTCAGTCCGACCATGAGTCTTGACGAAGTATCGATGCGTTCTGGTCCGGAAGACTGTAGCCCTCAGGTAGGTGCGTTTTCAACTGTTTGATGTCGTGTGCATTTGGATAACCTGTAGGTCCATCGCTGGTGCATTGTGGCCAACGTACCTGGATAAGCACGACTGCAACCTCCTCGGGGTATGGTGATCCGTTCGGAACACCTTTCCGGATACTCAGCACCCCCTCCCATCCTTCCAAGGAGATACCTTGGAAGAGATGGATGCAGTGTCGTTGTTGAGACGAATCAAAAGTCAATGTTAAGCCCAGACATGCTTTTTGACGGCCATCGATATCGTGCAGTACACGCTGAGCCCGCCAGCCTTGCACTCTGGAGAGGGAGAAGATGCGCTCCTCGCTGGAAGAAAATGTCTACAACATGTGTGCTGCTGCTATGTACTCTCGTAATCTCTGACCCTATGCTACTCTTAAGTCCCTCCTTTGCTTCGCCTGACTCTGACATTGCTTTCCTGCTGACTCGGCGCTCGTCCTGACCTCGCTCTCTTGCTAGCCTCGTCTCTCTAGGCCCTTGGAGCAGCTTTCCTGCTCAGAGTCACATCGTGCCTATCTACGGTTGTTAAAAAAACAATCAAACATCTAAAGTCAAGATTGAGGTGTGTTTTTATTAGGACCATGGTGCATTGTACGATCTACAAGTTGGTCTACGGTGATTCAGCAAAAGCACGCTTTTCAATAAGATTTATTTTATGAACTTACACGTCATATTGAAATTTCCCAATCGAACGAAAATGACACCGGCTCCACCGATGTTTTCTTTACGGCGCGTTGATCAACTCTCCGAACCACTAGTAACTCACGCGTCAGTACCAACGGACATACTGTACCGATGTGAAAGCAGAAACACGACTCACGTGCAGATGGCGGAAATGACGTCCTATGCAAGTGAATCAGTGGCATGTCATCAAAGTTCAAACCCAGGAAAACTACTGTACTCACGCATTGCATATCGCAGTAGAAGCAGTCTGCGTCACTTTCGCAAGAGGAAGGACATTGAGGGGGGCTAGACGCGTCGGCCGGCATGGCAAAGACTGATGATGCTAAAGCAGCAATGACAGCGAGCATGAAACGCATTTTTTGACTTATGGGAAGATGATTCGGAAGGGAATGGTAGGAGAGCGGCGGGCTTTTATGTAGTGAATGTTATTTAAAATTTTCTTGCATACGTGGTTATGGGTTCAAATGGATGCATGTCTGCAATGCCAGCAGTTCTTGCCAGCTCAGGTATATTGACAATTTGATGTGGAGTCGAACTCATAAGCAGCTTTATAAACTACTGAATATTCGTGTGTTCTATCAGCTGTCGACTCGCTACCAAAAGCGCTCAACATCTCGCTGTTCTCTTGTTCCCTTGGCGTCAGATCGGTCTGTCTTGCGTTGAACTTGACCACCGCTGTCTTTCTGTTTATTTTTATTTTTGGCGAGTCAAAGCAGAAGTATGCATTTAAATGCGTCGCGGCGGGGTGGCGTTGATGTAGCTGTCACACCGTCCGCTCCTAAGCTAGGCTCGTATCTATGCGCTACATGGCGAACCCTCTGTGTTTATGAGCTTAGAAAGAGGTAAGTTGTAGAGAAGATACTTTCTTATTATCTGGACTGACTCTAAGGTAAAGTATGTGTACAGTATTTATACTATCGAACTCGAATCTTCGCTGATGCATGACAAATAGTTTGCGACTCGGCATTTTCCGTTAGTCAGCGTTTGCCCCTGCGCTCGCTTCCATGTCCGACCAACACCCTCTCCTCCTTCCAAGGAGATGTCTTGGAAGAGATGGATGCAGTATTATCGTTGAGATGAGTCAAAGTCAAAGTTAGGCCCGGGTATGTCTTTTGATATCGTGCGCACTGCGTACATATACCTTCGAATGTACAATCACAATCTACAGGCCCATCTATAAGATTCTACAAGTCCATCTATAATCTACAGCCACATCTATAATTCTGCGCTTGCCTACACAGTCACTGACACTGCGTCGTAGACTGATAATAGGTATATTTACGCATCACATCTAACATCTCCCAAACGACGTCAACTCCACTGATATTTTCCTGACGGCTCTACAAATCACTAATCACTCGTTTATCAGTTCCAACGGCCAATGTAAAAGCAGAAACACAATTCACTATGCAGAAAAAATATTCCTGCCATGCAGGTGAGTCAAGTTATCAAATCTAGGAAAACGGCTGATACTCACGCAAGCCCCCACAGGGCAGACCTGGCAATCTAGTTCACTATCGCAAAAGAAGGGACATTTTGCGGTGTTCGCGTCAATGGGCGTAGCGGAGATTGATGATGCTGCGACGGCGAGGATGATTGCAAGGGAGAAACGCATCGTGTGTGAGGATGTGGTATAGGATTTGAAGGGTTAGTAGGAAGACATCCTTACTTTTATATGCTGGATAACGAACGTTCTTTATCGTGTTAGGAGGAACCTGTCCACCGGAATCCTCTTATCAGCCTCGGGTCCAAGCTTTGAAGCTTGCCGCATTCAACTACATGATATCTGCAACGCCAGCAGGCAGGGTCTTTCGGCAATTTAGTCTAGAGCGCCCCTCCGCCGGTGAATGTTATCATCGAGTCCTAGTACCCCCATGCGTCATGATTGAAGAGAGGACATTTCGATCCCAGAATATCCGTCTCTGCGAACATCCAAACCCCATCTGCGCCAGCACAGCCATCGTTCCCATGCACATATATTATAGTAAATAGTTGATTCTTCTTCCTCGCCAGACCCTATTCCTCATACCCCTCGCCTCCAGATACCCCCAGCGTTTATGGACCAGCCACCACAGTCCTTAATCGAGGCACTTCAGGCTACCATTAACACGCGCTTAACGACGCTCGCTATCAAACTTCGTCCTTCGCCTCCATTCATAGCAAAGTTTTCTCCTCCTCCTACTCTTCAACATAGTACCAAATTTCGTGTGGTATCCGATGATTTGGCGAACAACCGGTCTTTATCTGCACAAAGAGGGATTGTGCTCTGCTGAAGGTTGTCTTTCCTTTTACTAATGCTCGATTTCTTTAATTACAGTGAACGTGAACAGTGAGTCCGTGTTGTCACCGTTTTTTGTGTGTATGCCTGATGGTGTAGACTGGCATTTTCGGTGGCATCGGAGAATACCACCAAACTGAGAGCGTCCAGCGCATTACTCCGTCCGATATCAGATATTCATGATACCAAGCGCTGTTTCAAGCTGGGTAACTTGATGCTGTCCTCGTACCCAAGAAGGAAGGGTACGTTTTACTCGAGGCGCGAGTGTATTCGCTGATTGGCGCTAGTACGCCTTGCAGAGGGTGCAGCGCCATAGTTGGAGCACGCTGTTAGTTGACTTGTTGATATGTCTCATGCATAGTTGGCTGTTTTATAGTCGTCTGAACGACGAGGAGCTTGAATTTCTTGGGATACGCTAGAGCAACTTTACTGCAGCGCTTATAGTCATGACGAAGAATCCGACGCGTTCCGGAAGACTCGCAGATTATAGCTCGTGAGTGGGTGCGTTTTCAACCCTTTGATGTCGTGCACATTTAGACAACTTGTAGCTAGATCTATTTCACCCAAGGTGCCTGAGCAACCGCAACTGCAGCCGCCTCGCCGCATGAATCGAGGTGCTCACGGTGGGTATGGTAATCTGCTTGGAGCATCTTTCCAGATACACGGCACGTCCCTCTCCTTCCAAGGAGATGAGTAGGGGCCCCTAGGGGTGTAGGCAAGGCGACTGTAGTGAGCTGAGCAGCGTGAGAGAGCAGCAAGAGCCCACACCAACTTGGAAGAAATAGATGCGGTGTCGTTTAGACGAGTCAAAAGTCGAAGCTAGGCCCAGGCATGTTTTTTGGCAGTCATCGGTATCGTGCGTACACGCTTAAACCAGCTTTCCCGCTCATAGTCACATCGTGCCTATCCACAGTTGTTAAAAAAACAATCAAATGTCTAAAGTCAAGATCTAGGTATGTTTTTATTGGGTCCATCGTGCATTGTACGAAGTCGGTCTACGGTGATTCAGCAGGAGCAGCAGTCACTGAAACTGTGCCGTGGACTGATCAGCATGCTTCTCAGTAGGATTCTTTTGGTGTCCTTACACATCATATCCAAATTTCCCAATCGAACAAAAATGACACCACCGATGTTTTCCTGACGGTGGCGCGTTGATCAACTCTACGAAGGACTAGTAACGCATGCGTCAGTGCCAACGGCCTTACTGCACCGATGTGAAAGCAAAAACACGACTCACGTGCAGATGGAATTAGCGGTGTCCTATGCAGGTGAGTTACTGGCATGTCATTAAAGTCCGAACCCAGGAAAACTACTGTACTCACGCATACCGGCAAACCGCAGCCATCGCAATCTATATTATTGGCACAAAAAGAAGGACATTCAAGGACTTCAATCACATCAGCGGGAGTGGCGAAGATTGATGATACTAAAGCAGCAATGACGGCGAGGACGAAACGCATTGTTTATGACCCGTGTAATAGGGATAAAATAATTCTTAGGGAATGGTAGGAAGACGGCTGGCTTTTATATGTTGCACATTGTGCTTCTTGCGTACGTGGTTGTGCGTTCAAACGGATGCATATTTGGAATGCCAGCAGTTCTAGGTCTATTAGCAATTTGATGTGGAACTACTGAACATCCATGTTTTCAATCAGCTGTTGACTCGGTACCAGGAGCACTCGACTTATCTCAGAGTAAGGCTGTTTTCTGGTTCCCCCAGTGTTCTTCAAGCGTCAGATTGATCCGTCTTGCATTTAAGTGCTGTCTGTTTGTTTCGCATTTTTGGCGAATCAAAGCTTTTGGGTACGAAATGCACCTGGTTTGCCCAATAAGTAAGCCTAACAAGGCTTGGCTGCGTAAATACCCAACACCGGCGATAAATATTGCCTCAAATATTTCGAGTTTGGTCCTCTTCTTGTCTCGTCAGAACGCCCCTACAAAGCGGTTTATATGTTGTACAAAATGTGAAGAAAATATTTGAAATTTAAACTGACGTACACGCATCACCAAAAGTCCAGAAAACGGGTATCGCCTTATTAGGTTAACATCAGCTGTCGACTCAGGATCAAAAGCACTCAACATCTCGGAGTAAAAATGTATTCTTATTGAGGTGATGGCCCCTGGCGTTCTTCAAGCGTCAGACCGGTCAGTCTTGCGCTTAACTTGACCAGTGCAAACGTGTGCGATCTCATCACGGTGGAGTGGCGATGATGTCAGAGTCGCAAGTACTGTCCGTTGGCGGGCATGTCCCAAGCGAGACTCGTAACCAGTCTCTCTGAGATGTTGAGTGCTTGACGTAGTAGTAAGACTGTTCGATCTCGGAGTGTGAAGCGAAGAGTTTGAAATTCGCCACATGCCGGTTTGCCGCTTTGCATCTAGCTTCGTCTATCGCACAATCATTGAAGTTAGACCAATAATGGTTGGGTTGGGCCGAGCGTCAGCTCGGTTCGGGCTGATTGAATGACCATTATGACTGTGGAGCTACGAGGTTATCAATGATAGGAACGGATAATCAAATACGAACGTGTAAAATATTGAAGAACGGTCAATATATATGCTAAAAATTAAACTGATACTGGGTGCTGCAATGAAGGGAATCGAGAACAAGAAGGAAAGGCTTACCGCTCAGCCGGATGTGTGGTACCGGTTCCTTCCGAGCACTCTGGAGCCGTACCTTCACATGTTGCTCACGAGTATGAGCTAAGCTCCATCATCGACATCGATCTTAGCCTTCTCATCCCCGTCTTCGTTGCACCCACCGAACGCAATATACGCACCACCGATTAATGTTGTGAACTCTTTCCACGCCGCTGCTGCGCTAGCGTTACCCGAAGAACCAGTGACGATGCGAGTGCCGTCTGGCGAGAACGAGACCCAGTTAACTGAATCACCCAGGTAGTATATCCCCTAAGCACGGTATGAACAGTCTCTCAGTTCGTATAACGTCCGAATACCACAGGAAGAATATTCGGATATCGTGCAGAACGCTTTCTCAATAGCGGAGAGTTGGCAGGCGAGAATGGGAGTGCTGATACATACAGCTGTGGCGTGCTGTGTAAAATCATACCGCATACCGCCGAAGACTTGAATGAACCTCTGTACGCCCATTGCAGTTGACGAGACATCTTTGAATTCGGAATGGCCCTGTGGTTGCGCATACCAGTGAGCACTCAGACGACGAAGACTTTACTAAGCTACCTCTCCCAACTCACGGTCGGAGATCCAAGCGCATCAGCATTCGCCCTCTGTACACAACTAAGGCCCTCTCTATCGTCTGCGCAGATGACGAAGGCGTCTCAGATATCACCGATGCTTATGAAGAGGAAGAAGAGTACGATTTCTACACACGCCAATTCGATCGTCATCGAACAAGTATGGTTCGACGAGGAAGAATTTACCTATTCCCAGCCTTCCTTTGTACCGGCCAAAAAACATTCACCTCATCTCACTATCAGTCCCAAAAACACCCATGAACGGGATGTACCTCCCCTGCGCAAGCACCGACTCCGACGCCCCACGGTCGTCTTTTGATTCTTTTCGAGCAACCATTCCCGCTCCTCCTCGAGTGTGCCTATCCAAATCCTGTTGAGCGTTGTTGAGAAACAATCAAACTAAAAAGTCAAGACCTAGGTGTATTTTTATTAGGTCCATCATGTGCATATACTTACAATTTTACGATCTAAAGGCTCAGGCCCGTCTGCAAAGGACCGACAGTCACCGATGCTGATCTGCACGGTAATAGGTGTTCTTGCATGCCATATCTAACATTTCCCAATCTAACGAAAATAACGCCAACTCCACCTACGTTTTCCTGACGGCTCTACAAATCACTGATAATTCTCGTGTCAGTGCCAACGGCCATACGATACGAAAGCAGAAACGCGACTCACTGTGCAGAAAGGAAATTTCTGCCATGCAGGTCAGTCATATTATCAAATCCAGGAAAACGACTGATACTCACGCAAAGCCCCCAAGTGCAGTCTTTGCAATTTATGTCAATCCAGCAAAAGAGGGGACATCTCTGGGCGCTAGCGTCGATGGGCGTTGCAGAGATTGACGATGCAGCGACGGCGAGGACGATTGCAAAGGAGAAACGCATCGTGTGTGAGGATGTGATATGGGGTCAAATAAGCCTGAAGGGTTGGTAGGGAGACACTGACACCTTGCTTTTATATGCTGGATAATGCCCCTTATGATGTTGGGAAGAACTTATCTCCTTATTGGCTTCGAATGTCCAAGCTTTGAAGGTCTCCTGAATTTTCTTGCGTGGTTGTGCGGCATTCAACCACAAAATCTTCACAATGCCAGCAGATTGCGAAGTGGCAATTTGGTCTAGAACGATTGAAAACCCCTGCGCTGGTGAATGTTTTCCTCGAATCCTGGTACCCCCATGTATCATGATTGAAACGAGGACATCTTGATCCCAGAATATCCACCCCTCCGACCCCGTCCGAATATCTGAACCCCATCTGCGCCAGTACAGTCATCGTTCTCATGCACCACATATACTATCAAATTTAATGTTGGAATAAAATCATGTATTAAGACACCTTTGGACGAGCTTATGCAGAGCGGTTTGATGCTTGTAAAGTTACACCCGATTCTCGAGAACCTGTGCAGTCATTGTTATGCATACCACACGCTCGCCATTAAGGTTTGAATCGATGAGCCAGAGCTGGAATAGCGCTATCGCGAGATGCATGACTTCTATCACGCCCCCTTCGGATTTAAAGTCTCGCCCTCCCCGAACTTGCACTCAAAGCTTTGGAGTTTACGAATCTAGGCTTCCCCCTGACTGCATTGTCCCTGGGAGCCTCAATTCACATCAGCGAGCCTGAATTTGAGGGGAATGCATCCCTTTGGATGCGAGATGCGGGAGTCGTGCGAGGCGCTTGCTTACAGTGTATTGGGAGGAGAGATGGGGACAGGATCTGGACGAAATGAAGAAGGAATTCCGCGGCCCTCGCGTGTTGACTTCCCTTGACAGATACCATGGTGATAGGCAATTGTCATTTGTTTTTCGTTTACCACGTTGAGGACGACGAAGAGGCTAGTGAAGGACGAGGTTTCTTGTCTGTGACGTGCAGTAAACTGTATACATGCGTTCGAAGGAGCGACATGGTAATGTGCCGGAGTAGCTACTCGACACGAAAAACAGTGATATTCATGCTATCATGCAAAATACATAGTCAGATTCGTATGTCGGGGAGGACCAACCACTCGATTGGATACGATGGAATACATTCTGGAAGCTTTGAAGACAAGTGGGACGCATGTATGCACTGAAGCGCTGGGAGAGTATACTGTCGAGGACGGCGGGTATGATAATAGGGGATACTCAGCTAAGGTCTGATATCAATTTGATGAACAATCAAAATCAAAAGTCGAAGGAGGGAGCCATATACGGGACTGGGTGTGTTTTGTTGGGTCCGTTGTGCATTGTACGATCTACAAGCCCGTCTAGTCAGCAGGAGCAACAGTCACTGGCACTGCGCCGTGCACTGATCAGCACGCTCCTCAATAGTATTCATTATGTCCTTACACGTCATATCAATCCAACAAAAATTACGCCAAGTCCACCGATGGGTTCCTGACGGCGCGTTATTCAGCTCTCCAGATTACTAGTAACTCACGCGTCAGTGCCAACGGCCTTATTGCGTGAAAGTAAAAACACGACTCACGTACAGATGCCCATAAGGGGGTCCTATGCAAATAAGTCACTGGCATGTCATTAAAGTTCGAACCCATGAAAACTACTGTACTCACGCATGGCGTCGAATAACAGTCCTTGCAATCTTCGTCAGTGTAGCAAAAAATAGGACAATTACAGTCGTCAGTTGCGTCAGCGGGTATGGCGAAGATTGATGATGCTAAAGCAGCAATGACGGCGAGGATGAAACGCATTGTTTATGACTCGTGTGATATCAGGATCAGAGAAGTCTGAGGGAAATAGTAGGAAGGCGGCTGGCTTTTATGTGCCGAATATTGTTCTTTCAAATTCTTCCTGCGTACGTAGTCGTACATTCAAACAAATGCATATCTGAAATGCCAGCAGTTCTTGCCAGCTAAGGTCTATTAGCAATTTGGTGTGGAACTACTGAACATTCGTGTTTCCAATCAGCTGTCGACTCAGGATCAAAAGCACTCAACGTCTCGGAGTAAGGTTGTATTCCTGTTGAGCCGATGGACCCTGGCGTTCTTCAAGCGTCAGATCGGCCAGTCTTGCGTTTAAATTAACCAGTGCTGTCTTCGTATTTTCAATTTTTGGCAAATCAAAGCAGAAGTATGCATTTTGATAAGAAATGTGTGTGGTTTTGTCACGGTGGAGCTCTGGCATTGATGTCAGAGTCAAACCGTCCGTTGACGGGTATGTCCCAAGCTAGACTCATAAGTCCAGTCTTACTGCGTTTCTAAGATGTTAAGTGTTTGACGTCGGTCAATCTCGGAGTGATTTGGTAGGTGAAGCGAGGAGTTTGAAATTTACTACATGCCGGTCGTGCCGCTTTAGGTGAGCTTCCCGTCCTCGTTGCACCCACCGAACGCGATATACGCGTCATCAACTACATACCAACTGTCATGCTACACATTAAGTCGACTGGCTCTAATCATTGATTAATGTTGATTTTCAGACCGCAATATAAAGTATTGTCTTACTGTGCCAGGCCTCATTCAGGCTGGGTTAAGCACCACTCATACCACAAGTTCGTCCCAACATCTTCACAACCTTCAAAATCGTTCAGATCAACCGCTAGGTGTTGGATCAGTCGGCGGTCTGTAGAGTCTCTAGAAGCAATTTCACTTTCAAACACCGCAACTTTACACACCAAGCTGACTGGCATTGGGAGCTATATACTTAAGAGGTGTGTAACAATATTCATCCTCAAGCTCGTCTGAAAAAAGCGCCACGATCTCACCCTTCTCCTTCCCTCCCACTCCAGACCTGAAACCAAACTCCACAGTCGATGGTGCTGTTCTATGATATCCTCACTCACTGCTGGCGCTGACTCTCCACATATGATTCTGAGTCCGTTGGGCGGGGTGTTTGAGCGTGTGGCAAACTTCAAACTCCGCGCTTCGCCTGCTAAATACCCCGCGATCAAGTACTTGCGTATTACATAAGACTGGTTACGAGTCTAGCTTGGAACATGCCCGCCAATGGACAATGACATTAACGACATTCCACTGTGACGAGATCGCACGCGTTTCCTACCAAAATGCATACTTCTGCTTTAGTTCGCCGAAAATCGAAAATTAGAAGACAGCACGGGTTAAGTTAAATGCCAGACGGACCGATCTGAGGAATACAAAGATGTTGAGTGCTTTGGTACCGAGTCGACAGTGGCGGCTGATTTGAAAAACGAATGTTCAATAGCTCCACACCAAATTGCTAATAGACTTTAGCTGGCAAACACTGCTGGCATTGCAGATGTGCATCTGTTCGAGAGCACAACTACGTATGCAAGAACAATGTTCAGCACATAAAAGCCAGTCGTCTTCCCACTATTTCCTTCAGAATTATCTTATCACATATCACACAAGTCATAAACAATGCGTTTCATCCTCTTCGTCATCACTGCTTTAGCATCATCAATTTCTGCCATGCCCACTCACGCGTGTCCCTCTACTTGCACCACTGATGCAGAGTGCGTGGCCTGCGGTTCGACGCTATGCGTGAGTATTAGTAGTTTTCCTGGGTTTGAACTTTGATAACATGTCAGTGACTCACCCGCGTAGTACCCCGTTTATGCCTTCTGCGTAGTGAGTCGTATTTCTGCTTTCACATGAGTGCAGTATGGCCGTTGGCACTAACACATGAGTTAGTCTGGTGATTTGGAGAGTTGATCATCGCGCCGTCAGGAAAGCATCGGTGCAGTTGGCGTAATTTTGTTCGATTGGGAAATGTTAGATATGACGTGTAAGAACACAGAAAGAATCTTATCATCACTGAACGTTAACGAACAGATGAACAAATTAAATTATCATATCAAGCAATACATCACAGCTACTTTCATATCGATGGACCGGATTTCATTTTTGTCTTGCCACTTCTATTTACTTGTGGAACTGAACAAATGCCCGCCTTTTACGCCGGTACTGTTCGCGCGGAATACCCCCAGGACAGCAAAGTCTCATTCTCAAACGTCTTCGTCTTCATCTATCGTTTCACAGTGATAGTATTAGCTCATCACACGACTTAAGGTCATATTTGCATCTACTATCATGATTCAGAATGCTGCTTCCACTTGATCTTAACAAAATCTGTTCTGTGAGTTTGGAAGCACATACTGCACTATCATCACTGTTTTCAATTTTCGGCGAATCGAGTCAAGCAGAAGTATGCATTTTGGAAGCCGTTTCGTTTTGGTCTCGTCACGGTACAGGGGCGTTGATGTCACAGTCACACCTTCTCCGTTGGCAGGCGTGTCCTGAAGAAGAATTCTTAGCCTTCCTTCGCACCTGCCCAAAACATCCACCTCATCTCTCGATTCTAAATCCGTTGCATGGGGTGTTTGGGTCGAAACCAAAATTGAGATCGGTATTGGGGTCAAGGCAGGCGCCTCCTCTGCTTCCGATCATGTCTTCGCCTCTTCCTTATTATGCGTCATGCAGTTCGTCGCCATTACAAACGTGGATCAACACCCAGACCCAAACACGCGCTCAGTCCGTACAAAATGCCTCTAACACGAATGGTATACAACGCCCACCATACCCAGTATACCTCCACCCACGCCTAGGTACAGTGGCCGCTAAAACTCACGCTCATCGACGTCTTCTGAGTCGTCGGAAAGTGGGAGCTGTGAGAGCGGAGGGATTGGAAGGATTAGGAGGAAGCCGATTCCTATTGAAATGTTTTTGAGGACTTGATGCGAATGTGGGTATGGTGTTTCGATTTTCGTGTTTGGTGTCTTTGGCGTTCTCTTCTGGTTGAAGGTCTTTTTAATAGTACTTTACTCTCGTCAACGATGATGTGCCGCAGCACCCAGTTCAGTTCGTGCGCCCCATCCAACACACTTTCCACCTACCCACTCTCAGCAACCCAGTCAGTCATCGATAATGGGCGAGAACTCCTGGTCACCGCTGCTCAGCTGGATATTTCTCAAAACAGGAATACGGTTCCTCTCAGAGTAGCTGCGTCGGCTGCTGCTGTCCCGCAACTGCAAACAAAGGTCCTCCAAGAGGACCGTCCATCAGAAACCAAGGTACCTGTCGTCCCATGGGACCTGCGTTAGGGTTAGAGACTCCCCAGTTGCGCAACTGAAACAAGTACTTTAGCATTATCACGACTTTGTATTCTTACAGGTATAAGAGTAGTCGCTCCGTTATTCCACTTTGTCTCCTCCCTATGGAGAACTCGACCGTTTCTTACCGATGTAGTAAGGCTACTGACAATGGAAGAATTAACTTTGCTCATACACATCAAAATTTCCAATTTTCGTTAATCATTAACACATATTGCAACCAAACCAATACAAATACTTCAACCTCACCGTTTACAACTCTACGGAGAAGGACAAATCTTGTGCAGTCAGCCCACCCGTCTGAACGGGCTTCGCAGGCGGTCTCTCGGCTCACGACGACGACGATGACAACGATGCAAATGACAACAGCGATAACTGAGGCATCATCATAGACAGCACCTTCGATGGTGGAGACCTGAACTTCGGCGCTGCAATCGCTCAACAGATCCATATCCCGACCAAATGATGGAGAAGCAGATGGTGGTGGTAGCATGGGGTGCCTGGAATGCGCGCATTCAGTGAGGGAGGCCACTGCCCGCGGTGTGTGGCAGCATGATCAAGTAGACTCTGCATGCATAGCCAGACTGCGAGCTTGGCATTGCTGCTGTCGCTCCTCCAATCACCTTCGAGGGCTTTGCTGGGACAGGCGGTGCGAATGGCGTGCAGATCTGCGATGAAGTCACATATTCATCAAAGTGATATTGACTTCGATGACTTGTCGAAGTTCAGTGCTCGGGTGGAGGATGGCGAATTGAGAGATGGGTCCATGGACTCGCATGGTGCCGGGAAGGGATCTGTGCGAGGCAGGGTTGACAAAGCGGAGAGTGAGCCGTCGTTATCATCGTCTTGATATGCAGCTGTTGTCCGGCCAGTGTTTGGAGATGGCGCGAAAGAAGTAGCCCCCAGCATGGGATGCATGCTGGGCCTTGGGGCTTGCGGAGGTGAGACAAGTGGTGGCAGGAGTAGTGGTATTGAGAGCACAGAAGGCGCCTTGGGTGGCGGCGGGAGTCGAAAGGATGAGTGCGTTCTTGAAGATGGATGGTTGGTTGGTTGGTTCTGTAATCACAGGGTTAGGGTTCGGAATGCAGACATTCGCATTGGGTTTGTATCGCAGCAAGCTGTACTTGGATCACGATTGACATGAGCACTGTCGTCGGGCCTTTGCTCGCCCTCCTCCATTCACCGATCAGATCATGGTCAGTATGGTAATTTGCTTAGAGCACCCTTCCCAGATACATGCTCTCTGAGATGTCTTGGAAGACGTGGACGTAGTGTAACTGGGAAAATAAAAATGATTGTTTTAGATGAGTTGAAAGTCGAAGTTGGGAGCTATATACTAGGCCTAGGTGTGTTCGACAGCCATCGATCGATATCGTGTGCACATACTCATGAATGTACAGCATATAATACAAAGCGATTCTGTACTTGTCATGTACTTAGCCTGCCGGGACAATCATCTCATCTTGCCAAGAAATCAATAATTGATTCAAGAGTCATGATGTTCATGATGTGATTGCAGAACCTGGCTTGAAGCAGCTTTTTCGTTCACATATTACGTGCCTATCTAGATCTTGTCGCACGTTGTTGAAACAATCGAAGTCAAAATCGGAGTAGGGAGCTGTACGGTATACGGGACCTAGGTGTGTTTTTATTAGGTCCATCGTGCGCATATATACTTATCTTTATAATTGTATGATCTACAAGCCGGTATACGTCACACTAACAGCGTGAGGCTGTAATGTGGACTGATCTGCACGCTCCTTGATGGTATTTTTTTTGTCATTGCACGTCTTATCTTAGTCTGACATTCCCTATATTTCACGCCAACGCCAATATGCAAAGAGCTGTAAATGGGCCGATATTTTCCTGAGGTACGTTGATCGACTCTACAAATCACTAATAACTTGCGCGTCAGTGTCAACGGTCATACTGCACCGATATGCAAGCAGAAACACGACTCACTATGCACAAAAAAAAGGTCTATCGTGCAGGTGAGCCATGTTAACAAGTCCAGGAAAACTACTGATACTCACGCATTCATTATAAGTGCAGTCCATGCTGGTGCACGCTGAGTCATTCCAGCACAACCAGGGACAACTGTCTGCGCTAGTTGCGCCAGCCGCGTCAGTGGGCATAGCAGAGATTGATGATGCTAAAGCAGCAACGACGGCGAAGACAATTGCAGAGGAGAGACGCATTGTTTGTGACTCGTGTTGTATGGTGTGGGATCAGATAATTAGCAGGAAGCCGACTGGCTTTTATGCGCTGAATATTGTTCTTTGGAACTCCTCTTGCGTGACTGTGCCTTCAAACAGATCTATATGTGCAGTGCCAGCAAAGTCCATCAGCAGTCTGGCGTGGGGCTACTGGGCGTTCGCATTTCCAACAAACCGTCGGCTTGGTACCAAAAGCACTTGACATCTCGGAGTCATGATGTCTCCGTGTGAGTTAAAAATCAGGCTGATTATACGTGGTTAGGTTAAAGTACTACAGGTATGCCGAGCAAGAATCCGTCACATTCACTTGCATACTTCGTGAGACTGCATGCAGAGTTGGATGTAACAGGACTTATGTATGTCGCCGTCCTATCTTTGTCGTTCTTAAGTGTTAAGACGAAGCCTCAAAGGGACGTTCCCAAGCAGCAGATCTCAGATCTCATACTTCGGTTCGTCTTGCGTTTCCCCGCATGTATCAATACTCTTTCACTACGCAGTCTCACATTAACAAAAAGGACACCATCCCATCTGAATCAGATATCAGAGTCTGTCATGCCCTTCACACGCCTAGATCGAAGTTCATCTGGAGCTAGTGTGGGTTTTGCACGTATGTGAGAGGAACGCAGCCATCTGGTCTCTTTTTTTGATTTGGTGTAGATATTCCTTTCCTAAGGGGTCTGATGATGGTAAGTAAAAGTTCGAGGTCGCTTGTTATGTGCTTACTAGTCTCCCTTAGTCAGATCTATAATCGTTAGAGTCACGGTGCGGGCCGCTGGGATCAGTGAAACTCTGATAGAATGAAGATAATCGTTCATTGTACAGAGTGAACCCTGGATACTTGTCCCTGACTTGGCCTATTTTCACTTTTTATTGAATTGGCTGGAGACCCGCCAGCTATGGACAATTCTGACCCAGCTTCCTTTCGACTGTCGACGTGCGCAGCCAGTAAGATAAAAGCTGGAGAAGGTGTTATCAAAATGACCTTGCATCAGTCGCCAGAATGAAATATGCAACAGATTGGCAGAGCGAGCTCTTGTTCTGCATAGTTGGTCTTTTTTCATTGTTCCATGGTAGTCATAATGTTGGTATCTGTAATTCTGCCTTGCAATATCAAATTATCACGTATAACAGCAATGCCCCTTTTGTCATGCTATACAGAGCTCTCTTGCCAAGATCTGGAGACCCTGAATCATCGCATTCGTCAAAAGATATATAGACAGACGGAGGAGGGTAGCTCACCAGATGTTTACTGAAGAAACGCGAGATCACAAATCCACCGGTAGCAAACCAAAGTCCCGGATGTCCAGAGGGTCGATATGTCTGATTAAGTTCTCCTTCTGAGTCGAGGCCCATCACCTCAGGCGGAAGTTGTTCGGTGATTTCGTTGCCAAGAAGGGCTCTCGTAGTCTTCATGACGGGTTCATTTCCCGTACTGCAACATGCGTGAGAAAGACCAACGAGAAATTACCAGTCAGACCATACGCAAGGACGATAACATCTGCTGAGAGCTTGGAACCATCTTTAAACGTGATCCCATCTTTGTCGAAGTGACTGATGTCTTGGCCTTGCTTTATCTGGTTGTATAATCGCAACAATCAGCCACAGCCTTCAGACAATGAATACAAGTCCTACCTTGACTCTGCCTTCGACAATTAGCTTACCACACCCAATGTCAAGCACTGTATGGGGTTTAAAATGCCACTCGTCTCAAGAACAATTCCGAACGCACTAGTCCCTGATGCCTGGCGCCCGAACAAAAATCCTTCTAGCCCAACCTCACCACTACCGGGCGAAAGTTCCCAAGTTAAGTTGAATCCGACCTTGCGCAAACCGTCGTGGAGTTCCTTGTCCAACATCTTCACGTGTTGGATCCCACCTGATTTTATCAGCTGCAGAAGGAAGGCCAATGGCATTGAATTATTGCGGAAATCCAGTTCCTCGATAGGGGTACCATCAGGGAAAGGCAAGTTGAAGTGTGTTTGTTCTGCAGCACTGGAGGATATAATGCATGTAGCGCTTCTTTGAACCATTGTTACCTTTTCTTCCTGATATAATCATGGCCTTAATATTGTTCAATCCATACACGCACCTCAGCGGCATCATGCGCTACAAAATCTTGACATATGTCTCCACCAGCATTTCCCTAACGCCCTCGTGAGTGCGTGCGCATGTATGAAATTGAGACATAGAACTTACCGCACCCACAACGACAACGCGTTTGCCCCGGAATTGCTCTGCATTTGTATGGAAGTCGGAATGATACAAGGCTCCCTGAAATTCATCCATTCCATTCCAAGTAGGGATACGAGGGCTTCCGCTTCCTGTGGCAAGCACCAGGTGCTTCGGGTTAAGGAATACTTTCCGATCTCCACGCTGGACCTCCACAGTCCATCTTGCGGATGATGAATCGTACACTGGAGTTGATGCTATGGTACTCGAGAGCCAGATACACAATTCCTGGTTCACAGCATATGAATCCAGGAAATTGGCAAGTTTCCCCTTCGGAATGTACTTGGGGAAGGTTGTCCTAGCATTGCTTAGATACGCAATACCTTTGGACCGTGGAAAGCACATACGGATAGGGACTGTAAAGCACTGCGTATAGATTTAACCCAAAGCCTCTTGTAAAAAGATGATAAGACGTACTGGAGCTTTGATATGCGGGAGTATGCAGGGTAAGGTTCGGGTACCTGTGATTCGTATCTATAATGAAGAACGACATATTATCCCTGTGTTTGCACATACCGGTGTCGCCAAGAGTCTCCGACATGCGAATTTTTCTCAATCACGAGCGCACGGATACCCAACCTACGCAGCCGCGCTGCAGACGTAAGGCCGGCTTGTCCACCACCAACTTTTATACTCATCAAGTCATCATAGTTAATGAGAGAAACTGCACTGCACCGATCAAAACAGTGGGGTCCGCCTCTATAGCACGGAATTTTGCGTCAACATCCTCCTCCCAGGTCATTTTGCGACCCTCATATAGGCCATGTTGATTTGCGGAAGACTCCTCGTGCCCGACAAGTTCCTGCATGTTTGTGAAAAAAGTTAAGGCCTTCCACTTCCCATCGGCATCTTGTGTCAGACGGAAGAAACCTCGTCCGAATGCAGCCGGTTTCGTAATGGTAAATGTGAAAGCACCTTGTACTCCCTCAATGCCTTGCGGACCTAGCAGTTTGAATGGTGAAGGCGCATTGGCGGTCTGATCGTCCAGCTCGAAGTCACGAAGACCAGAATGCTCAAGTCGCGGCTTTCCATCAACCACCTCCGAGAGAAATCCGTGTATTTTTTCCGAACCTGATAGCGTCCTAAAATTCCAAGAAAAACATAGAAGATCTAAGAGAGAGAACACTCGTGAGTACGCCTTAGTTTCTTGGACAAGCACCGACCTCTGAACCACCCATCCGAAAGGAAATGGCTCACAAATGAAGTAGAATCTCCGGTGGACGACGCAACCTCTAGGCTTTTGAGCCAGTTAGCAGAGATCGCATAAAGGTCCCCTGAAATCATGTCGGTACAGCAGGAGATAGTGAACGTGAATATAGTCAAGTGTGGAGATATAATGAAACCGGTGTCCTTAAAGCTCGGCCTGGAAATGACCAAGATAACTCTCAACTAGCGTCGCGTGATAGTACATGAGCAACAGAAGGCTGCGGTGTGAACAATTCATCAGTTATCAGTTGGTCCGCCGATAGATTACCCACTTGACTAGTGCTTTCCCACCAATTGATAACTCGACTATGGTGCTTTATTTAGTTGGTTCAGGTGTCGCAAGGAATTCTGTATCATGGTTTTCCCGACGTGACAGAGTTTCAACCTAGTGAGTAAGCCTGACTCATATTCCCTACTTTGCTATTTTCTTAGAGAACGCATGGTAAGGGGGCTCTAACTTGGTCACAGGTGAGTTGGCTATTGGCTGATGAAGATGTAGAGTAAGCTCCGATTAAGACGAATTGTGATGACACTGCTCGTACCAACCACTCCTAGCATTGGTAGTCAAATCCGGTATCGAAGGATGGTTGAAGGGTCATGATTTTGAAAATTGAAAGGAAATCCATTTCATGATATATCAGAATGGATGATATTCCGGTATGGCCTGGGAGCTGAAAGTTCATCATCAGAAGGCGCTAATTGTGGCACATTCAAAGACAGAGATTTATCCCGGGGAGACTCGGAGTCGGAGGTACTGGTAAATGGTACGGTTGCCGGTAAGCGTGACTGAGGGAGTCAGTCAAAGTTGTGTTTGCGCCCACCTCCATAATCCGAGAAAACATACTGTTGGGAGCTTAGCGCATTTACATAATATTTAATGTCCAACTTGAAGATGATCATGATGTCCTTGTCCTTGAAAATCACGCTGAGTTAAGTGTGATTTGTAACATGTGACATGCGACAGTGATAATATTAAATTATATAATTTCTGTCTCCATCCTGACGGTCCACTCAACTTGCATCGTCTATCCATAGGCCTACTCTGCATGCCTACATGGACAATCTTCTCTCAGAATGAGAAACAATATACCCATCCAATGCAGATGAATGTATTTCGGGTCATGAAAACTGCCTACCACATGTTGTACCCATCAGAGGAGCCCTCCACAATCGACGATATATCATCACAACCCTTGACAATCAAATATGCATTCTCAGAAGAAAACACAGGACCCCCAGGCCTATCGAGCCTTGTCATATGTGTAAATCGCTTTTCTGTCATATTTTGTGACATGCAGATCCAAGATAATTGGCGTAATGTTTGCATTCCCATCCCTAGTGAGCTCACGCCGGTCATCATGGACATATATGAGTTTGCTCTGGCGAGGTCCGATGTATGCTCTCGCCAGTGGGACACAATGACGGAGAGTTACTTTGCACGCAGGATATGGAAACAGCTGCAAGTGGAGGTAAGTATTGATTTGTGTTCTTACGTTATTATGATGCGAATTGACTGCGGTAGAGATATCACCAGCGTGTTTCACAGCAACAGCCTCCTGGTGGCACAGACACTAGATTACCACCAGCCTTCTGGAAGTGCTCTATATGTGCCTCCGATCTTATCCGCTGCAACAGCTGTCAGGTTGCATCGTGCGAGTCGCGTGATTGCCGTGGATCTTCCGAACCCCCACTCGCACGGTGCATCACTCATACAGAGGAAGTGCTATGTCTCCCATGCCTCGAGCATCAGGATTCTAAGCGGATGGAACAGTGTCTAGGGTGCAACTCCTGGTGCTGCGCGAAAGATCAGCTATCATGTACTGGTCGTCCTGTTGGCATCGAGTCCAATTCTTTCTTACGGGGACACCAGCCCACACTCCGTCTTATGGTCGCCTACGCCAGTCATGACCGCGTTCACCCTCCCAAGCCTAAGTCTTGTTTAGAATGCGAACTACCCGGCTGGCGGACCTGCTCCAACCGTACATGTTGGTCTGTTCAGATCTGCCCGGAATGCGCGAGCTGTGGCGTGACGTGTTTGTGCAAAAGAGTGTGGGCTTGCGATCTCTGTGCTGAATGGGGAGGCATCATCATCCGATGCCCGCGCTGCGACCGGCCATTTTGCATCACTTGCTACTACATTGACCAGTGCAAGACGTGTCGCCGCGTGAGCCTGTGCTATGATTGCGCCGAAGAAGCGCCAGATGTAGACGAGGTAGTGCCTGCTGAAGTCGCCTCGTCATGTGCCGGCTGTGTGGGAGGTGTGCGAAGGCGTAGGATTTATTCATGGGAATGGAGGTAAAATAACTCAGACTCAGACCGAGGGGTCCAGGCTCGTAAACTGAGTCGGAAGCCAGGAAGGAGACCCGCCAAACACTTGTGAATAGGAGCACTGATATTTCTTTAGGGTTCCGACTGTATGCTGCCCATAGTCACGTAGTGATGTAAGTTTGTGACGTATACTACAAATAAAACAGCGCTAGCAGTGTCCTCAGTTCCCTTCCCATCGCGTGGAAGTTCAACACAGAACGAGTCCGAGAAAAACAGTGTACCATGACACGGTCCTCGTACTGTTTTTGGCATGAGCATAGAGCAGGAGCATCACTATCAAATTTGACACCAACCACCCGGAACGGCACACACAATACAATAACGGGCCTTGCACCATCCATTCACTTCGCTTTCAAGTAAGGTGACTTGAAAATTTTCAATGGCTATCGTGTGCACATACACTTTCAATCTACAGGTTCAAGCTACGGCGATTCTGCCCTCATCATATGCATATGGCCTACTTGGACAATAATGAATAAAATCAAGAACTGATTCAAGATACTTACGATGTGACTGGAAAAATAGCTTGGAACAATTTTCCCGCTTGCACGGTGTTTATCTAGACCGTCGAGCGTTGTTGAGAAACAAATTGAAAGTAGAAAGCAGAAGGAGGGAGCTATAGGTGTGTTTTCGATTTTGACGTTCACAATCATCAGTAAGGGTCGCCGCGCGAGAAAGACCATGATCAGGCGCTGAAAATTCTACCACGTGTTGGGCCTATTCAAGAGCTCTCCGGCCGAGCAAAGAGAACTTGAATAGGTACAGCTTCGTAGTGGCCAATGGAAAGTACGTATCTATGTACCCCGCCTGCATCAACTGCAAGGGCGCAATTTCCTGCCTATCTGACAGAACCAGGACTCCACGCTATATTGAGTTTGCTCCCTGTTGCGACTAGTCGCCCAGTCCAAGCTCTGCGATTGATCCTCCACAGATTCAATCACTCATCAATCGAAGAAGCTTCCTGGCAAACGGCCTACCCACCACTGCGCCTCCCTGCCCACGAACTTGGGAAGTTCATCAACCCGTTTCTGGGTGGGACGCTGATGATAATTATCAGGTCGGTCGTCGGAGATGTACAACACGTTAACGAATCCTTCGCTCATGCATTTCGCTGGAACTATCTGTCTGGGAGGTAGAATTGCCGAACCCGTACCCATCGAAGAAATTCTGAAGTATCTTTTGAAGCTGTATAGGGGGTCCACGTGGACGTTGCTGCTGTTCGATTCCGGGCTTGATTAGGGAAATTTAAATAGTCAGCTGTTCGGCTTGCGTGGTTGACAGTGGGCTTGAAGGAAAGAAAATCCAAAATCCGGAACAGTTGATACACATATTTCCAATAAGTCACATGTAATCCAGCACGAGTGAATACCGGCCTCGACAGAATCCAACGGAACAAGTGGTTCACGTGTCCCTACCAGCTACGGATGGTGTCCGTTTATTCCTCGGCGGTATATCATCAGGCGCATCACCACGAACATCGAACTTCCGACGAGGGAGATGAGCTAAATGCAAATGTTAGCACAAGGCTTGTGCAAGTGCAGGAACAATGTGAAATACTCACCCCACTGAAGAGCGACGGTATCCACCACCTATATTGAGAACCGAGCAAAGCGCCTGATATTGGGCCGCCTGAAAACATTAGTTCGATAGTGGATACAGACCGGAAAGTAACTACTTACTGAGTAATCCACTAAAAGCTGATCATTCGCGCATTGTCAAGAGTTCCGAGACAGTGTTAGATATTACATACAAATGATGGCAAAACATATGCCCATTCGCGCTCTGCATATGAGGAGGGTCAACATCACCAGAATGCAAATGTGGGGGGAGCCAACCCTAGCTCAGACAAATCGGGCGTGAATTCAGTCACTAATGGGACTATCAGCGCGCTGCCTTGGAAAGTCAGTGCCAGGAATTACACGAGCTGCAGTGTGATACATACAGACACCAGAAAAGTAGCCGTATGCAAGTCCTAACACAACCACACTGGCCACGTCACTCAGAGCTATCATGGACATTATAATGGCACTGCATGCGACAGCGCATGCAATCGTGAAGTTCAACACCCCTGTATACGTTGCAATCATTCCTGCCGTGCAGCGGCCGGTGACACAAGCAGCATTCGTGATCACAAACTAAATCAGGTTAAGAGTCGACGACGGAGGATAAAATATCGAACGTACGGAGTAGAACGAAAAATGTACATCGATCCCATGCTTGATAGAATCCAGCTGTAAGTAGAATATGGGGAAGTAATAGCTGGTCTGACACAGCAGGAACCTAGGCGTAATCAGCTCCAAAGACTTTGAGTTGGTTTATATGGATGCCAAAGAGAACCTACCCAACGGTCATGAGGATGAAGAGAACCTCGCGAGAGCATTTTCGCGCCATTGCGGTATAACTGACACTCGGTACAGGCAGTTCTCTTGTGCGCATGAACAAACAGGCGATCAATAACAGAGCACTGACAAAGCCCGCACTAGCGCGAACCCCTCTTGCAAAGCCAACAGTACCATTCAAAAGGTGATTGAGCATGATCGGATGAATCATGGAACCAAGTGGTGTGCCGGATGTGACGAGAGACATAACCAGCGTGCGTCTTCTGGAGAAGTGCTGAGAGACGATCGCCAAGGAGGGACCATACATTATGCCTATCCCAATCCCAGAAAGGACACCTTGAACCATGAAGATCTAGTCACCACATATAGGTAGCCTTCCTACAGTAGTTACCGTGGCTGCTCACCATGTAAAACTGACCAGGCTTAGCAAAGGATAACGCAAACAAGGACAGTGATTGGAGCAACGACCCCACGATCACCAAATGATAGCTAATGGTAATCAGCGTGATAAACAACCGACTATGAATGTTATGGAAAGTTGAAACTTACAACCACCCTCTGTCGTACAGCGGACCTGAGATCAACGTGACATTGTCTGCGAGGAACGAGACCAGTGCACCAATCCATCTGACACTGACTGAGACCAAAATTTGCAGAGCAAAAGCATATTCACTTACGATATTGTAGATGGTGGATAGTTGGTCAGATAAATTCGTGTGTAATAATCTTACGAGGTCGTGTATCACCTTTAGATATATATAATCGTGCGACTGCTGCATACCTTGATAAACTCCAAAAGACGATATATATCTGCTCAAGTGCTATTGACTGATATATCTCGAACGAACGGAGAGAACCAACCCGAAACAACAAAATTGCATGAGGAAACTAGACATCGTCGTGATTTTTAGACACACAACATACGGGTATCATTTGAGACGTGGCTTACCACCCAAAAACAGTCCCCCAGGCCTGAAACCCGCCATCCGGAGGGCCTGATTGTGAACAAGCTGTTTGGGAATTAGATGACGGTATAGGTCCTAGCTCTTCCGGATCATTTAATTTCTTGTTCGTTGTGAACGTATTGTGGGTTGCGGACTTCATTGACATGGAAGCAAAAGGGAGTTAAGACGCTATGCACCAGCAAATGTTGGGCTTACGGATTATAAGACCAATGTTGGATCGCCTCTGAGTCTCACACTAAGTGGCACCCTGAGCCAGGACCCCAGACACTACCATCAGAGGAATCGTGAACCGAAGATATTGTCATATATAGGAAAGGTTTTCTTTATAAAGTCATATCAAGCCATGTATAACTAGGCAAGTGCATAGGTAAACCCCCGGGTATTTGAGCACATACCCAGACCCAGACCCAGCAATATACCTGCACAAAGGGTATGGGTTTGATACTAGTAGCAGGTAGAAGAGATAGACACCCTGGGTACTACTTGTCAAGGGTATACCCATGGGTTTCACATTAAAACACCTAGGACAGTACAAAAAAAATTACAGTAACCTTCTAGTCTAGTTCAATAGCATCCCAGCCATCTGTCATTGCAACATCATCACCTTCATCAGTAAACTACAACTTTTCCCACAGGAAGTACAAAATTTGTGTTCCTGTCCAGCCAGCCACAGACTCCACAGTTCTGCCAACATCCCAGTGCACTCAAACCACAAGGTCTCCAGCTGCTCACAGTTCTATATGGCCTGCAGGACTTTGCACATTTCAATTTACTAGTATTATATCCTAGTGTTAAGAACCATGTTGCTCAAGGGAGAGAGAGACTGACTCAGAGGGGCTTGGCCTCAGCTCGTACGCTGTGCCCCTTACCCGAGTATGTGCCCTTCATTTTGTATGAGGTCTGATGATGGTCTGAGGAAGTCCAGAGGACTTCCAGAGGCTGGCTACTCTGCTGGAGAGTGCTAGAGGACTTCCGGAGGAGTGCAGGAAACGTCCGGAGGAGCACAGGAGAGTTCCGGAGGAACGCAGGAAGTGCTCAGGAGAGTTCCCACTGCAAGGTAATACTTCTACAGGAAACAGGATGGAGGGATAGGAGGTCCGAAGGTCTGGAGGACTGGAGGACTGGAGGACAAGAGGACAGGAGGACAGGAGGACAGGAGGACAAGAGGACAGGAGGACAGGAGGACAGGAGGACAGGAGGACAGGAGGGCAGGAGGACAGGAGGACAGTATGTCTGAAGGTACAGAGGGCAGGGTGTCCAAAGGACAGGAGGATAGGATGTCCAAGGGTTAGGAGGACAGAATGTCCGAAGGAACAGGAGGTCCGGAGGTCCAGAAGGAATAGGGGCTACATCGGACGAAGTCCGATATAGAAACAAACAGAGGTAGACTACCCTAAGGTAGAGTCAGAGAGACAGGGATTGGACCTAAGTCCGGAAAGAGGGAAAGTACCAGAAAGGCAGAGCTCCGGCCTAGGGAATCAATTCCTAGGCCTGATGGGTAGGACAGACTTAGGTGGACCAAAGTCCGAGAGAGGATTGGGCAAGTCTAAGTTGATATTCAAACTAGGGAACTACAGGAGTATCTACAGGGGTTATATACTGAACAATATCTGAGGGGATCAGTAAGCAAAGGAGCAAGGCTATGTACAAGCATGTGGAAACACATTAGTAAGTAAGATGGAACATAAGTAAATGAACTCGGAGATGAAGACTCATACAAGGATCAATAAGCAAGACAGAAGAAGAGGTAACCGAAAGCTGGAAAGGTAGAGATGCCTAAATGGGGATAGGTGCAGGATCTCGGACAGAGGGTGGGAATAGGTCCAGCATTAATATCCGGAGGTCCGGAGATCTGGGGATCCGGAAGACAAGGTGGATACAGGACCAGAATACAAGAAGGTGGATATAGTCTGGAATCCGAGATGAGGTGAAGTCTGGATGTCTTGCTGGATGGAGTGTGCATAGGGTGGACAGGATAGGGTTGTATGGATCAGGCTAGCAGTGAGGATCCGGAGGTCCAGAGCTCAGGGGTAAATCAGGAGTGTAGTCAATCCTGCTGAGGTGTGGAGCACAGTGGGAGGGGATCTGGGAATGAGCTGGATATGAAGTGGGGTCCGGATATAGGCTTGGAAGGCGTGGAATATGATGGAACATGGGTCCGGATTGTGGGATATGACACCTAGTAGTAGTACTTTGAGTCCTAGTGCTGCTGTGGTCAGGTTCGGTCAGGGTTGAGCAAGAACCAATAACTGGACCTAGGTCCAGTTCTACCAGACTTGATGAACCCTGAACTGGACCTTTGCAAATGGTTCAGAATGGTCAGGTCTGGTCATTTTCAGGTTCAAATGTGAACCAAACCCAAAAAACTTTACAGTGAGTGAAAAAAAACATAGGCAGGGCTTGTACTCATAGCTATGCATCTGCCAACACAGCTGCTTCCACCTCAACCATTGCAGAAATATGACCATTCCTATATGCCACCTTTAGTAATTGTAGTGAGCTGAACGTTAATGCTGCAAGTCCATTGCATCACACATAGTGATGTGCACAGCCTGGCTTCAGGCCCTGGGCTGGCCCAAGCTGGGCCCAAATAGGCTGGGCCCAGCCCAGGCCTAAGTCATGGCCTGAGGAAGGCTTGGGCCTGGGCTTGTGTTTTGAAAAGCCTGAGCCAGTGGCCTAAGCTGTGGCTTTGGCTTCAGTGGCACTGCCATAGAAACCCACCAGAGGTACATTTCCTGACTCTATTTTTGTCTGCTTCTGACTTGCATCTCTTATCAGCTTTGATGGTCCATATGTCACAGTGAGTTGCCATGTCTTGTGCTTCAGTTGGTTGACATTACTCATATTGCAGTCAAAAAGCCTGCATTGTCCAACATATCCAGCAATTTATCTCTTGTGTGTTGCTATGAAACAGCCACGGTGAGCAATCAGTGCTATGTCCAGTGCTTTGTGAGCTCAATATAACTCACCCTGCTGTTGGAAAACCAGATCTCAGTTGCACCAACCAAGATTTTTGGTAAATTTGAAGCCTTATGTGCTTTACCTTTGCAAGTGTGATTGTGCACCCAATATCTTTCAATTGATTTATGTTGGTACATGTCCCTCTAACATCCCTCCATGCTACCCACCCATGACAAGCACAGATGCTGAGCACCATGTTGGATGTCCTGTATGCAGAACAAAACCCACAGCTGCCCTTCTTCAGCATGCTGAGAAGGCAGCACTGCCATCCCAAACCAAGGCAATTAATGAATTCCATGCTGCAGAGGCTGCTAAGTGTGCTGCTGAACATATGTACCCCCACTTCATCCCCCACTGAATCTGCAAAATCACCATCTCCCATGCCATCAACACCATCTACCATCAACACCCACAAAAGAGTGCACCCTGAAGACTCCTCTGATGGAGAATCTGCTGATGATGAGCACAAAAACGCATGTACTAATCCCAAGCCTTGAAAGCAGTGCAAATTGGCTGTTGTCCCAACCAAACCAGAATCGGTTGATGCTGATGGTATTCTGATTGATGTTGATGTTCAATCTCTTGCAGAACCAGTGTTGACACAAGAAGCCAAAATGGCTGATATTGACACTTTTTTTGGTGCTACCTTTGATCACACAGGGGCCAATTGGAAGGTGAAAAAGCACAGGAAGTGCAAGATGTGCCTGTAGGTTTGCTCACTTGTAGTCATACTCATGCTGATGCATATTCAATAGGAAAGCATGTATTCTTGTTAATGAAATATCTACCCTCCATCGTCATGCTGAGGCAAAGTTCTCTGGCAAATATTGGAAATGGGCCAAAGAACATTCATTTGAGTCAATGCTTCCTGGTGATGTCAAGGCCTGCAAGGACAATACTGTGCAGCAGAGCATTAATGCACATCTGACTGAGTGGAAACTTGCTGAAAGAGTGGTTTCATATTTGGATAAGTTATTCAAACAGGCTGCAATCAAGTGGCTTGTGGCTACTGACCAGGTACTACATCTCTCTTCCTATAGAACTGAATTAATGTCTCTTTATCCAGCCAATTCAAGCACTCAAACATCTGAAATTCAAAGAAATGATCAATGTTGCCGCTTGAGCAACCAATGGTGTCAAAATTCCAGGCAGGAAGGCAACCCATGCAGAAATAATGAGAATGTTCAAAACTCATCTTATGGGACTCAGGAACACACTCAATGTAAGTAATATTTATCATATTGCTCTATCTACTCAACTGATGTGCACCTATGTAGAATGCCACTGTTAAGGGCACCATCAATACTACCTTTGATGCATGGCAGGCTGAAAATGCTGATGGTTACTTTGCTGTCACAGGGCATTGGATTGAAGAGAAGATTACCACACCATGGGAACTTGAAAGTGTGCTGCTTGGATTCACTCAAGTCAATAATGCCCACACAGGCAAGCGTCTTCATGGTGCTTTGTTTAAAATCCTCAATTGTGTTGGTGTCATGCACAAGGTAAGTTAGGTTTACTGTGTATATCTGGTAGTCTTATAAAATTCTAGCTTGGATATGTCACTTGCAACAATGCTACAAACAATGGCACCACCCTACAGTAGCAGGCTAGCCTGAACATGATTGTCACAACATTCTTCTCCTTGCAGGCCTTCTTGAAGAAGGCATGCACTTGAGGTGATTTTCAAATCTAGAATTTCAATCAGTAAGAGCATGTAATCTATGCCGCCACAAGAAATAACATACCTGCTCAATGAGTGCAAGGGCTTTACCAAGCAAATCACCAGTGTCAAACACATCATCCTTCTCATGGTCACTGCTAACTTCCATGGCTGCAAGCTCCTTATTCAAAACATCAAGATTAGCATCATCCCCCATATCAAGCATGTGACAGATCTTCTTCATGAGAGCAGCTTGAGGAGTGGGTGCGACTGCATCTACAAAGTGATGTGCAGCAAGGTTCAGTATGTGTTCCTGGCATTTGATGTGGTGTGTGGCCACTGGCAGGTATCCACTTGATGCCTTCTGGATCAATTGTGCAAGTGACCTCCTTCATTGCAGTATCATTGTTGCTTGCATTATTGGAGGTCATCCACCCAACCTATATGAACCATTAGCTTTGTGGCAGGATAGTAGATGTCTTCACTCACTGTCATTTCACTTCACTTCACTTTCTTGACTGTCATCTTTGTCCCTTCATATTGCTCTTGTTCCCTCACTATTATCGTACAACTTCCCTTTCTTGACTGTCCCATGTCATGTCTTCCCTTGCTGTCATATCCCTTTCCTTGTCTTTCTTGACTACTGCAATTCTTTGCTTTGTCTCACTCTCCCTCATTGTCTCGTCCACACTATACCTTTTTTTTTGTGTCCAATTTGTGTCCATTGAGAGTAGTGCTCTATGTAGGACAATACTGGCTAGTCTAATGGGACCCCCTGTGTCCCTCTCACATCTCTGGAGTCACGAATGCCCTGGTGTGAGGTGTACCCCAACCAGTCTGCCATTCCTGCCAACCATTTTAGATGTGCCCTCCTGTAAGGATGAGATAACTGTATATGTGTGTGGTATTTGTATATATTCTATTTGGTTGTGTGTCTGGATGCAAAAGAGATGAGTGGATGCTAAGGGTTGGCGATTAGCTTTGTGTTCTCGTATTTCTCTTTTCTTCTTGGGGTGGGAATTCATGGTGACAAGCATTGTTGGGTTTTTTGATGGGAAAGTGTGATTCAGGGTGGCTGGCACTTTGCTTTACATTATTGACTATATGGTGCATCAGTTCTGGATTATTTAGGTTGGCAGCAGGACTTCACCAAGTGTCGATTTCAGTCTGGATATGGCATTGACGTATCTTACAAGATGAGGGATGGCATGACTGTCAGTTAGAAGGTGTTGAAGTAAGGTTGCTTTTCAGCTGAGTGTTGTGGATTTGGTGGTGGGCTTGTTGGTAGTGAGGACATTGCAGGAGGAAATGGTGTACAGTTTCAGGGGTTTGTGATGTAGAGAATGAGATTCCTCCAGGTGTATATTGTGCATATTATGACTCACGATGATTGGTATAGTGTGCAACTCACTGTCTATGACTTTCCCACACTGCACAATGCATTCCTGCACATGCACTTAGCACGCTCTTCCCACACTTGGTTGCACTTTGTCATGCAGCATCTGGGAGCATCCATCTATTGTCCAACCAGTCCCCTAGTGCATCCCTTTCCATTATTTCTCATATCAGACCATATTTAGCATTGTATGATACATGATTTCATCATGGACCCTGTCCTTACATCACTTACATACTTAGAGCGCTCCCTGTTTGCTTCTGAGCCCTGGGAGCACACCTAGGCACAGCTTACCTGTTGCCTGACCAAAGTTTTCATACACAAACCACCATCATGTCAGTAGTTGTCTAGCAGTCAGAATCCAGCACCATGAGTTAGCATCTATCAGAGTCATCACCTTAGTCCTCAGTGCAGTCTATTATCACCAGTCATCACTCAGCAGCCTCAGTTCATGCCTTCACACCATCTATCAGTGTTACAGTGCCCCACTCTTTTTCCCATCATCACTATGGATGCCTTATGGCTGTACTTCTAATGCTTCCTCTTCACTGCTGTTTCCTCATGGTCCCCTTTATCTCTGACTCATACTTTGTTTTCCCATGAAGCTTCCTTTCTTAGTAGTCATTACCCTTCACCCAGCTTGGTCTGTGCACAATTCTCTTATGTATATAAAGCCTTAGTTACTGCTTGTATTTTCTCTAACTTGAATCTACTTGGTTCTCTTTCATACTTGAACTCTAGCTCCTTGGGAAGGAGGCTAGCCTTTGTCCCATTTGAACTCTAGATCCTGCAGGAGTCTAGATGATCGCTCCTGAGGGAGGCATTAACTTGATAAGGCTTTATCCTTGATCAACCTTGATCCTTGATTCCTTTATTGGAATGATGCTCTATCTGAGTTCATAACAATCAGTCTTTTATATGTTCGCACACTGTGTGCACCTTATTCCCATGCTTCATGCTCTTACATGCTTGACATTCCCACATGCGCGCTCCCAGCATGCTTCACCAGAGTTGACCCAGTGTCACTTTGTGGATCTTGCTTTCCTTGCTTCCCCTAAGGGTTGAACATATCGCCTGGCGCACTTCAACCAACAATTTAGAGAGTCAGTAGGCTTTCTCTCACCCCAGAGGTAGAGCCATTCTTTCTTTCTATAGCTCTGCAAGCCCAGCAGAGCAATTGAACCTTCAGTGGGTAATGGGGACAATGAGGGGACTCTGATTTTCTTAGGTAATGGAGGTGTTTGTTGAGGGGGATATGCTGTCATCGGAGGTTCATGAGCAGGCTGGTAAGGCATTTGGGGAATGTTGTGGTGAGTTTGATGAAGGAGTGGTGAAGGATGTTGGGGTTGAGTTGATTGATGTGTTGGAATCTGGGTGATAGGTGCCAGGTATAAGTCCATTGCATCATGGTGGACTGATGGTGTTCTTGGAGGAGAGCAGATATACTGAGGGGGAGGGACTTGTGGCAGAGGATTTCAGGGAGGGAGTTTCTGGGGCTGTTGTTGTTACTTGATTCTGCTGCTCTCTTTTTGCTGCTTTGTCTACTTCTTTGTTACCATGTAGTCCTTTGTGGCCTGGGATCCATTTGATTGTAATGTCAAAGAGGGGGTGTTCACATGCTAGTTGGTGCATCATTGTTTTAAATTTGTCTGCTAAGTATGTTCCTGGGCGGGCTATCAGACTCTCACCAGATCAGATTGCAGCTTGATTGTCGATCAATATCATGGCCAGGAAGATTGGGTCTTCTTCTGTTGCAATTAGGTGGGCTGCTAGGATTAGTCTGACTTCTTCTGCCTTGTATACAGTGTGTTGTTTGTCTGTGCCTAGGTGATATTTCAGGGTGCATGGGCGCTTCCCTGCTCAGAATAGGATGGCAGCTGATCTGATGTTGCCTTTGAGGCCAGATCCATCACAATAGATCTGGATAAGTTCTGTTGTGCTTTCACTTTCCTTGATTGCCATTGTAGAGACTTGCACCTCTATATTGCCACTATAGGACGATATACCACCCCTTCCCACTGATACTCCAGTTCTGATCCTTGGGATAAGTCACTCATGCTATCATGTGCTAACATGCAGCTGTGGTGCGCATGTGAATGCACTTGCATGTACTATGTGCCTGATCTAGGTCCTCTGCTCCAGTCCATCCATCCATCCATGTCCTTGCTAAAGTCCACTGGTGCATTTTTATTGTATTCTTATCACTCTGACATATCTTCTGGACTGATTATGGTGCTGTAAATGCGCATGTGTGTGCTTAAGCACCATTACATACAGATATTGCTACCTACTCGCTTCGCTTCCACACTACAAGTGAGACCTAGCACTCAATATAGAGAAGGGGCTTATAGTTTTTTGAAAAAAAAAGGATCCTAGCACTCCCCACCTCTGTGTATTAGCAGTAGTTTGCACATTAGAGAAAGTTGAAAGCTCCCAAAAGTCCAAATTCACACACTACCTGCTTAGACATGATCATCTTGCGCCAGTTTGATTCCTTCTTCACTGGATTTAGTTTCTAGATAGCTCTTGCCTCTATGCTTTAGACCCCCATCATGTGCACTGTCATATCCCACAATCCAGACCCATGTTCCATCATATTCCCATGCCTTCTGAGCCTATGTCTGGACCACACTTCATATCCAACTCATTCCCAGATCCCCTTCCACTGTGTGCTCCACACCTCAGCAGGATCAACTACACTCCGGATTTACCCCTGAGCTCCGGACCATCGGATCTCCACTGCTAGCCTGAACCATAACCCCCTGTCCCATCCACCCTATGTACACTCCATCCAGCAAGACATTCGGACTTCACCTTGTCTCGGATTCCGGACTCTATCCACCTTCTCATATCCCAGTCCTGTATCCACCTTGTCTTCCAGATCCCCAGATCTCCAGACCTATTCCCACCCTCTGTCTGATATCCTGTGCCTATCCCCATTTAGGCATTCTCTGCCTTCTGGCTTTCGGTTACCTCTTGTTCTGTCTTGCTTATTGATCCTTGTATGAGTCCTCATCTCTGAGTTCATTTACTTATGTTCCAACTTACTTACTAATGTGTTTCCATATGCTCATACATAGCCTTGCTCCTTTGCTTACTGATCCCCTCAGATATTGTTCAGTATATAACCCCTGTAGATACTCCTGTAGTTCCTCAGTTTGAATATCAACTTAGAGTTGCCCAATCCTCTCTTGGACTTTGATCTACCTAAGTCTGTCCTACCCATCAGGCCTAGGGATTGATTCCCTAGGCCGGAGCTCCACCTTTCCGGCACTTTCCCTCTTTCCGGACTTAGGTCCAATCCCTGTCTCTCCGACTCTACCTTAGGATAGTCTACCTCTGTTTGCTTCTACATCAGACTTCGTCCGATGTAGCCCCTATTCTTTCTGGACCTCCGGACATCCTGTCCTTCCATCCTGTTTCCTGTAGAAGTATTACCTTGTAGTGGGAACTCTCCTGAGCACTTCCTGTATTCCTCCGGAACTCTCCCATGCTCCTCCGGACGTTTCCTGCACTCCTCCGGAAGTCCTCTAGCGCTCTCCAGCAGAGTAGCCAGCCTCCAGAAGTCCTCCAGACTTTGTTGGACCATTATCGGACCTCATACGAAATGAAGGGCACATACTTGGGTAAGGGGCACAGCATATGAGCTGAGGCCAAGCCCCTCTGAGTCAGTCTCTCTTCCCCTTGAGCAACATGGTTCTTAACATGCACCATGTATCCATGCACACACTCTTACTTCCTATCACCCCAGCATGCTTTTGTGCACATCTCAACTGCACTTCACATATCCTCTAGTGCCCGTTCGGTTTCAGAGTCTCCCTCAGTCATTTCGAGGACTCTCTCTCAGTAGCTGTCCTTTGGGTTGAGTTCTGTCTCACATCCAGGTCTTGCTGTAGAGTTCCCCTAGTAGTAGTCAGTCTCTCCCATAGTCTATAGAGCTCACCTTCACTATTTCTCTTGATTCTGCTATATGGGTCTTGAAGGGTAGGTGTGTTGTTGGAGGGCGTTGGTCTGGGATGAGGGTTTCAATGTCGTCTGGGGTGATGGAAAAGAAGTGAGTGAGCTTGTGGAATGCAGAGTGATGAGAGGAAATGAAATGCTTAATGGCTTGTTTGACTGGTTGGTGGAGTGGATGATTCTTTGTGTGCACAGATAGGTGGACTATGGCTTGGTGGCAGACATTCTGGAGGAGGAGTGGTATTAGGAGGAGGTTGGCATGTGTCTTGACAAGGTCCATTGCAGTGCTTCTCATGGCTCCTGTCATTGTGATGGCTGCAATGTGTTAGACAGCTGTTAGTTTGCAGGCTGTACCAATGGAGCCGTGTTGGAGTGAGTCTGAACCAGGGTGGAATGCTAGTGTGAACCAGAGGTCTGCGGTGTATAACATCTTCAGGATTGCTACTGCTTGATATAGTTGATGCATGAGTTGGAGAGGTAGGCCTTTGGATATGGTGCCAAGTCTTCTGAGTTGCAGGACATATGCTGTTCCTTTGGCTACTGCATTATTGATTTGTGGCTTCCACCTGAGTTCTTGGTCAAGGAGGACTCCTAGGAAGTGGTGAGTAGGTGATAGCTTGATTTTTACTTCTTGGACTGTGAGGGTCGATTGTTCCTTGGTTCTGTTCATGGAGAAATCCATTAGGGTGAACTTGTTGGTTTCAAAATGTGAGTTGTGGCTATGGGACTAGTTGAAACCTCCTCCTGGTCATTCCAGTATGTCTTTGAGGATGCGGTGGGTGGTGTGGAAGTTCCTTGCTATTGCCATGAATGCTGTATCATCTACGAAAGCTAAGGTTAGTTCTTCTAGGGCTGCCCTACCTTTGCAAGGTTTTGCAACTTTGACTAGATCTGTGTTGTATATGATATACAGAACCATTGATAAAGGGTTGCCTTGGCTGATGCTGTTCTTGATGGGGATCCAATCTGATGTGAAGCCATCAAAGTGGAGGTGAGTTGATCTGTTCATTAGTAGACATTCTGTGAAGTCTACTAACTTCCTTGGTATTTTCCACATGTGCATGTTGTGCAGGAGCCTTTTCATTACCACATTAGGGAACACCCCTTCTATATCTAGAAATAGTACTGATACAACTTTGTGGTTTCTCCAGGTGTGTTTGATGGTGCTTTCAAGCAGATAGAGCAAATCTGTCATGGACCTGCCTGGACAGCCTCCAAAGTGAGTGTTGGGCAGTAGCTTGTGGTGTTCTAGTATGTAGATGAGTTGTTCCATGACAATGGCTGTGGGGAGTTTGCTGGTGGTGTTGAGGAGGGCAATGGGATGGAAGGCTTTTCATGTGGAATAGCTGGGCTTGCCTGGTTTCCTTAAGACAATGGTGGTGAACTGGCACCATTCATTGAAGTATGTGTGGTATATGAAGGTGGCATTGAAGAGGTGTAGGAGGTAGGGGACTAGGATGGTATTACATTTTTTGAACACTATGTTACATACGCCATTGGGACCTGGGGCCTTGTATCTGCTGAGTTTGCTGATTGCAAGGGTGACTTGGTCTTTGGTGATTCAGTGGTATGGGGCTACAGGATCTGGGTATATGTAGTCAGTTGGTACAGTATTGATAGGAGGAGGAGGAGGAGGAGGAAAGAGTGCTTTGGCTATTAGGATGCTTTTTCTGTGTTAGTGAAGGCTTTGGTGGTAGTTCCATTGGCATTGACCTTGGTGAGGGTTGGAATGCATGACTTTCCCCCATCACTTGGGGCTAGGGTAAGGTACTGGTTTGCTGTCCATAGGTCATTGCCTTCCATGTTCTCTAACCATTTGATCCAGTGCTGCTTCTTCATGTTGGTGATTTCTTGGGCATATTGGTGTCTTATTGTCTTGAGTTCATTGTGGCATGGATGGTTCAGGATGGCTTGCATTTGATATGCTTGATGGCTTAGGTGATTGACATTGTGGTGACAGTTGGAGAGGTCTTTGGTCCACCAGCATTTGGAATGGGGGCTGGGTTTGGAGTAAGGTACGCATGTGTTGATTGTATCCATGATGGCCTTGGCCAATCCCTCCACTGAAGTCTGAAATTCTTTGTTAGATGCTAGGGGTAGTGTGGGATAGGGAGAGAGGAGGTTCTTAAGCTTGTCATTGAAGTCTTCCCAGTCTACTTCGTGCCAGTTGCATTGGGGCATTTTGTCCATCTTCAGCATTGTGAGCTTTAGTATAGTGGTTATAGGGATGTGGTCAGTGCATGGGCCTCTTTGGGAGGGGTTTGTTGTGCATTCTATAAGAGCTTCATTGGTGTGTTTTGTGCCAAAGACATTATCTGGTCTTGTCCAGTTTTTCATGCTCAAGGATTGGAGGGTGGGGGTGCCTAGAGGGAGGAATTGGATCATTCTGAAGTCAGTGATTAGGTCTATTAGGGATTAGGTGTGTCTATAGTTGAATAGGTGTTGGTTTCTGGTTTCTTCCCAGAGGGGGTGGTGGTGGTTGAAGTTGCCTAGACATAGAATGTGGTTGTTGAAGGCAGGGTATATCATTGCTATATTACATGTCAGGTATTTGGTTAATGTATTGAGCATGTCTTGTTTTTTGCAGTTGTTGTATATGTTCAGGATGGTACAAGTTCTGTATGGTCCAGATAGTTGTACAATAGTGACATCAGATGAGGAAAAGGGTATCTGTCTCCAATGATTAGTATCTAGGGACTTGTTTACAAATATACATGTGCGGGTTTTAGATTGGGGGTGTGTGTGGTGGTGGGTTAGATAGAGGACATCCCATCTATAGTTGGCTCAGGTATTATGGAGTAAGCTAATGTGGGGTTCTTGGAGGGTGACAACATCGAATTCTGACAGTTTATGGCTGTTCAACAGTGATTCTTGTGCGGCAAGGGATGTATTAAGGTTTTGCTGCCAAATCTTTAGTCTAACAGGATGGTTTTCAGGTTCATTAGACATTAAGGTTGGGGACGGAGGTTCCACTGTCAGATTCTAGTTCATCATTTTGAAGAAGGGAGAAGAAATTAGAGTTTGAGGATAGGGAGGGTGATAGGATGAGGTTTTGGGAGTGGAAGTTGAGGGTGCTTTGTTTGAGGGTCCTGGGGTTTTGTGTTCTGGTGTATAGGCTTTGCAGTAGTGGGAGTTGGGGTGATCTGGGTCATTGAGGTTTGGGTTTTGTTGGTCATATGACTAGTGTCCAGTCCATATCCATTGGGAAATATGGCATCCTGTTCTCAGGGTATTTTTTGTCGAGTTCTTCACAGCATTGCTTGAAGATTGGGCATGAGCAGCTCCAGCTTGCATGGTTTTGGGTTTTGCAGTTAATGCAGCATTCTGTTTGGTATGCATTGCATGTGGTTGTGTGGTGGGATCCTCCACAGGTTGCATATGTGTCTACCAGTGTTTTGCAATTGTGTGCAATGTGTCCAAATTTCTGACACTTGGCATAGTGGATGGGCTCTTTCTTATCTTTGTGCACTGTAATATGTTCATTAGTGATGCATATGCCTTCTTGAAGAATGGAATTGGCCATGTGTGCGTCTCTAAGATGAATCATTGTGAATGCTTTCCTTTGCTCATTGGATTGACATTGGGGTGGTTTGATCCAATGCATGAAGGCTGTGGTTTCATCTGGGAGGTTGTTGTTCTTTTTGATTCTGTGTAATAGGTCAACATTGCTGAGGGGAAGGTTGATGGGTAGGTATTGACCAACTATGGGGAAGGTTTGTTTTTGGATACAAGTCATTGGGCCTAGTTGTTCCATTAGTAGAGTTTTGCCTTCTGTTCCTTGTAGCCATTTGGCTAAGAGTTCATTGTTGAATTCAATTATCAATCCCCCATTGTGGAGGGGGAGGACCATTTTGACTTCACCAGGTGGGGTGTCTTGTCATTTGATGAATGCAAGGACAGCTGAGATTTTCTCAGTGATGTCTGAGCAGGGTGTGTTAGGAGGGAAGATTTGGTTGCCAGGGGTTGAGTCCAGTATAATTTGCCTTTCATGTGCTGCTGCCCTGGCTAGCACTTGGTCCACCATGGGGGGGAGATTGGTTGCTGTGATTGCACTACAGGATTGCCAGCTGGCCATTGTTTGAGAAGTGGGGTTGGATAGGGTCTTGGTCATTAAGTCCTTGATTTTGGTCTGGAGTGAATTGACAGCGGGAGTGAGTATTTTGATTGTGTCTTTGATGTCTGCAATGCTACTGTACACTCCATCTGCTACTTCTTCTACTCTTTTGATCATGGCTTGTATGACTATTTGGTCTGGGTCCTTCTCTGTTATGGTGCTAATGATTTTCTCCAGGTGTGTGATGGGTCCTTCTAGTTTTGTGGATATGCTGTTAGATATGAGATTAATTTTATGGTCATGGTCAGATTTAATTAAGGGAATAGCTATGGCTCTGATGACATCTATGTGCATGGACATTAGAGAGTGAGCTTGGACAGTCAAGGAGAGCAGTGGTTATGGATTCCACTGTGATCTCTGTAGCTGGGGTTATGAAGAGCTTTCTTTCCAGTTCTGCACATACCATTTGCTCATCTTTAACATTGGATTGGTTTGCTGGGTCATTTATTAGGTCAGGAATTGATCTATTGGAGAGATGGAAGTTGTTTGCATGGCATTGGGGTCTGGTGGACTTCAAGCCTTGGGATTCATTTGGTTCTTCTGTTGACATTTCTAAGGGATGATGTTAGTTTTTAGCAGTACTTAGGGTGTTGTTTGGGACTGGAAGGTCACCATTGGGTGCAGTGTTGACTGGGAGTTTTTTGGGGTCCTAGTCAGGGTGCCACTCAGTACAGAGCTAAGAGGCGATTCCATACCTTACCTTGACTATTGTATGTCTGTTGTCACCCTTATTAACTTTGCTTCCCTTGCTTATGTATTTCTTGACTCTTGACTGTTCTTCTGTCACTTTGCCTGCTGTGCAATGTGTTTCCTTTGTGGCACACCATGGCTTCATGTCATATCCACATATCCAGATCTCAGATCTAATCCACATCTTATCTCCAATCTTATCCACATCTTATCCCTCTCCAACATCTCATCATTCAATCTGCCCACTTGTCCAGTCCAGTCCACAATTCATCTGAATCCATAACCAGCACTTGTCTCATTTTGGTAATCCCCTAACTCCAGTATTTCGGTTATCTGTATATCTGTCCTGCTCACTGATCTGTTACCTATGCTTCATTTTCATTTTATTATTTGTGATCTGTTTCTACTTACCAATAGACTATCTATATGCTTCATACATAGCCTCGGACCCTGCTGATTGATCATTCCATTAGATACCTATAGTATATAACCTTCTGTAAATCTCTGTAACACCTCAGTTCAAATATCATCTTAGTTCTACTCATTCCTGTCCTCCAGACTTGAGTATCTCTACTCTCGTCACCCTCTGAGACTTAGGATTGATTCCTATAGTCTATCTGTATCTGCCTCTGTCTACGACAGTGCACTACTGTTAGTTTCTAGTCTGGACTCATCCATATTAGCCCTATGATACTTATCCTGCATCCAGAAGTCATCCAGATCCGCTATGCTACTCATCTGATCCTCCAGATGTGTTAGTCTTGTCCTTCTGAAATAAGGGGCACAGTGCACAAGCTGAGGCCAAAGCCCTTAGGATCTGTTAGCCCTTGAGTATGACCTTAACACTTCAGCTATGTGCAACAGCATCCAATGATGCTTTGCTTTGCTTATTTCTGCCATGTCTCTGTCAGATGTCTTCATCAGGACATCCCACAACCATGTACATGTTCTCACAGACATTTCTCATGATAAATGCATTCACTTCCTTTTGAGGCAAAGTTCCCATGCTCACTCTCACTCATATTCATTTGATTGACCATGTGTGATATTGGATCATTGTTATTTATTTATTTATATGTGTGGTTATGTGTTTGCATATCTATCTACATATGATATATGGAGGTATTGAGTTGACACACACTTGTAGAAATTGGTCCATGTACTGTGCATCTAGAGCCGTATCTAGATGTGGCTCAATGGAGTCTCTCATATCATATCTATGATCTGATGTGATACATCTGGAGCTGACTCTAGATGCAGGTGATATGAGAGATATTTACAGACATGATATTAAGAGTCAAATGCAACCAAACCACATGCATGATGACTGACAATGAGCTGGGATGTTATCCTACAATATTAACCAATGCACACAACAGTACTATCATCAAACTTCATCTCATTTGGAGGCAACACTGGACATGACTTGTCACCATTCTGATTGCCACAGCCAGGCTAATGAATGTGATGTCACCTTGCAGCTGGAGCTGCTATCTCATGTATCTCAATCTTGTCATCTGCTTCATCTATTGCTATGCTTGATGATGCTGCCCACTTTCCCAATGATGTGGAGGTGATGCCTAATGAGATGTGTTTCAATATGAGTTTGTGAAGTGCAATCAAGTTCACTATGCACCTGGATTCACAGTGTAGGTATGAGTTGTTATCCCAAGAATCTGAGCCTACACTAATCCAAAGAGGATCTGACCCACTTGATAGGGACCAAACTGTTGACCACAGAGCATTTTGATGATCTTCTGATGAAGTTTCCCCACCTCATTGCATGTTAGGATGTTCCAATCAATGTTGAGGGTTCCCCCTTTCCAGATGCATCCAGACCAAGTGCTGGCCAATCCCAAGCAGACGAGAAGGAGAGGACATATGCCTTTATTGCTGTGCTTCTTGGTCCATGTACTAGGGAAGGTCTTGGCTACTTTGAAATGATCATGGAGAGGACTGCTGCAATTGAAGACAGCCATGATGTACACAGGGACCATTGCCATGAACTGAGCTGCAATTTTGCACCCTTTGTGGCTGGCATTAGAGGTCCATGGCATCTTACAAATGGCCTTAGTGAAAGCAAACATTGTGCAGTGGCTCTCATGGTCTGGATGATCTTCAATGTCATAAAAGAGATCTGGAATTAATTTGCTGACATATATGCCTACCAAGATAGCCAGCTGGTAAAGTGGTCAGGACATATCAAACTCAGCAAAGGCCCACTGATATGTCCTACAAACAATAGAGTCCTTGGGCTCAGACTTGTCTAATGCAACAGAGTCCATTGAGAACTCATCAGGGGGCACAGTGTGAGAAAGAAAGTCTGGTAAATATTGCAGAGTGATGGAGCAAGCTGCCCAGGATGCACATAAACTGGTGGCCTACACATGTTGCAAAGCTTCTGCTGTGCCATTTGTGACTTGAGAGGTGAGAGACTTTGCGCTTGGAAGTTGAGCTGCTTTGCTGAGATTTATCCATGATTCAAAATGAGGTTTGCAATGGTGATAACCCCAACCTCCAGAGAGATACCATAGAATATTATTGATATGAAGAGTATTGGCAGTGATGATGAAAGCATTTTGTAAAAAAAGATCAGCAGCACTTGGAGAATCATGTGGGACAAACTTTGACATATAGATTAAGGCCACTCAAAAGACCATGGGAGAGGAGGAGATAGAGAGAAGGGGAGCTGTGACAGGGACCAGGTCTGTAGGGCATGACATGTTAACTAGGAGCTTTGTGAAGTCACAGATGAAAAGCTTTTGCTGGGTAGGATTAGGGAGGCCTAAACTGTAGTCACCAGAATCACCAATGATAGAGTGGAGAGGATATTCAAAGGCTCTGTCGAGATAGCTCAGAGGATGCTTGCAGGCCAACCATTTTTTAAGATTATGGCAGTGTGTCCTGGCTTCAAGGCAGGCAGAATGGGTGTCTTGGTTGTCAAGATCAGCACAGACCTTAGTAATGGCAATGGAGACCAGTGTCTTGGTATCGGCAATGAATGATTAAAGGGTGACAATAGTGATGATGGTGTGGTGAAGATTCTGGTCATACTGCATGAATGCAGTGGGAGAAGGGTTGTTGACAGACAGCTGTATATGAAATTCAGCTTCATATACCTGTCATGTATGAAAATGAGGTCTTTGAAATCCAAGATAGTGGGATGCTGTTACAAACTAGGATATTGTAACAGCAGCAGCTTGATAAGAACAATGGCTGATGTTATAATCAAGACCTCGCAAAATGCAAGGGTCGTAAGACAAGGCAAAGAGAGTGTCTCTGACTTGAATATCAGTTTTAGACGACTTAGGATTGGAGGTCCTAAGCAAGAGATATTCCAGGTGAAACCTAGTAAGATTAAAGTAAAGATCTCCTAAGTACATCATTGACCATATATATAACTATAGGTGATTCAGGGCAGGTGTAGGTCAATGATGAGTCAGAGATAAAAGATGAGTCATCTAACAACAGCAGTGGTGATTGTGATGTAATACAAATGAGTCAGAGATAAAGGATGAGTCATCTAATGATGGCAGTGGCAATCGTGATGTAATACAATGGAAAAGTAGGAAAAATGGATAAGGGTGTATGTGACTGTAACAGATGCACTTGCCTCAAAATGATCCAATCCATAGGTAAGGATCTGAGCTCGCTTTGAAGTTATGGCAGGCAGGTTGGAACAAGTGACAATGGGCCAATCAGCAGGACTGACTGAGACTGGTATTGTCATAGTGGCAATTAGACAGATAGTGTGTGACATGGTTGGCTAACCTTGCTGGAGAAGACTTTTGATCAGCCAGAAAGGTCTCATTAAGCTGGACAACAATACCTTGGCATTGCCAGTATGGGCATACACCAAGGCTCTCTTGAGCATCACACAGATCTTGATCATTTGAGGAGATGGCTTCTTGTTCAACTTCAGAAGGGGCTGCTAATGCTCCCATATGCATTTGAGGAGAGACATTATGCCAAATGTCATCCACTGATATATCTGTGGGAAGGCCTGTAATAAAGCAAAGCAAAGGCAGTCAGCACAATGCAATGACATGCACATCTAGAGTCAATTCCAGTTGCGCAGCATGATCAAGATGATGGCCCCACAGAATCATGAAGCACACAAACAAAAGACACCCACATCTAGAGCCTACTCCAGTTGCACAGCATAATTGAGACAATACCCCTAATACACCTGTGGGTGCATCTAGAGCTGGCTCTACATAAGAAGCAGTGCAATGCCCAATATGTATGTTCACCATGTGTTGATCAAATGGACAAGAAGGAACTCACATGTGGCACAAACACAGCCAAGTGAGGATGCAAGGCATCACAGATGTAGGGATGAGACCATGCATTGGTAAGTGGAATGATGACATCAAGATAAATTGACCTGGATGGGATGTACAGATTAAGAACAATGGTCAGTGGGTGGAATAGAAGAGGATGCTCATAGAACACACATCCCATTTCTCTTAGCAGGATCCATTGATTCAAGCTGCAACATATAGATGTTTTCAAGACACAGATTGCAGGGCACATTCTCAAGTTTGATGGAATTATTATAACATTGATGAGGCAGCAAGATGCAACAGTTGTGCATGATGCCAGTATGAATGTGCTTGCCAGTGAAGGAATTAACTACTAGGCTATGGTACTACAAGGAATACCAAGTCAGAGTATACGTGTGATCATCTCAGCTCTGCCTAGGCTGCTATACTTCACACAGGCAAGTGCATTCAACCCAAGGGGAAGCAAGTGCAACACATCCACAGGTCATGCAAAGCATGGGAAAGTTGTGCACTAATAGGTGAAAGTGCGCAAAGGGCTAGGAATGTGATGGGGACTAAGGGAAGATGATAGTTGATACTGATGGGTGTGAGAATGACAAATGTGATGAAGATGGAGTGTGATTGCCAAATGCTACTGACTATGGCTCAAAAATGCATGCACTATGCTGAGGGATGCTCAGGGATACTAACTGGGAACTAAGTGGTAGCTAACTAAGTGATAAAAATATGAATGCTAACATGCAAAAGCCAACTAAGTGCATTCCTACGATGCAGAGCTGACATGAGTAAGGTGTGAGAATGAAGAGGGTATATGTAAGTAAGGGTCCATGATGGAATATGGTGTCATGATAAGAATAAATGCAAAAATGTACCAGTAGGACTTGCTGGACAATGGATGGATGCTCCTGGATGATGGGTGATGAAGCATGGGACATGCACAGGAACTGGGAGAGTAGTGCACATGTCGCACGATGCATGGGAAGATCACATGTGTATAGGCTGAGTGGGAGAATGATATAGGGAATGATGCTGCAAGTTCATGCTGCAAACTGCATGCAGATACATCACAATATTGGGTTCTATGGGCATACAGAGGTGCGAGTCTCTACACTAGCACCCTGCACATAGCTTCCAGACAAAGCAGACATGATATGTCCTTGTTGGACATTGTGGAGGCCAGCATTAGGTCAAACCCAATGAGATATCTCATTGTAGAACTGGCAGCCAGTAGCGATGATAGTAGGAGGAATCAGCTTGCCATTGTCAGGCACCACATTGATGATGCCATCATCATCATCATTGCCATTGTTTACTCTGTTTGTGTGTGGTCAACCACATGTCACATTGGCTTGAACTTTTTTAAGGAATGTCTTGAAGTGAGGGAGAATGGAATCTGACTGAAGATGGCTGTACTTCTGCATGAAGGCTTGAGGATATACTTTGATCTTGGCATCCTGCTCTTCATCAATATCAAGGATGTCCAGATCTAAATCCAAGTGCTCATCATGAGTGACATATTAAGGAAACAGTTGAGGAATTGTCTCCAGATTTATGAGAAGACTGCATTTGGGACCATCAATGAGGCCCCTGCCATTGAGATGAGGGATGCAATGACCTTCCTCATCATAGATATTGACTTCTTTCTGTGTTTCAGGTTCATGGAGTGGGAGAGAATGAAGGTCATCTGGGTATCTGATGTCAGGGTCAGGGGGGCTGTATATGTGTCATATCTGCATATCTGGATCTCAGATCCAACCCTTATCTCATCTCAGATCCACATCTTATCTCCAATCCTATCCACATCTTATCTCCCTCCAACATCTCATCATTCAATCTGTCCACTCATCCGGTCTGGTTTACAACTTATCCAAATCCACAACCAGTGCTCGTCTCCTTTCAGTAACCCCCTAACTCCAGTGTTTCAGTTATCTGTATATTCGTCCTGCTCCCTGATCTGTTACCTATGTTTTATTTCTGTTTCATGATTTGTGATCCATTTCTACTTACCAATAGACTATCCACATGCTTCATACATAGCCTCGGGCTCTGCTGATTAATCATTCTGTTAGATACCTATAGTATATAACCTCCTGTAACTTTCTGTAGTACCTCAGTTTGAATATCATCTTAGTTCTACTCATTCCTGTCCTCTGGACTTGAGTACTTCTACTCTCGTCACCCTCCAAGTCTTAGGATTGACTCCTATAGTCTATCCATATCTGCCTCTGTCTCCAACAGTCCATTACCGTTAGCTTCTAGTCTGGACTTGTCTGGATTAGCCCTACAATACTTATCCCTCATCTGGAAGTCATCTAGATCTGTTATGCTACTTGTCCAACCTTCCGGACGCATTAGTCTTGCCTTCCTGAAATAAGGGGCAATACTCAGGTAAGGGGCACAGCGCACAAGCTGAGGCCAAAGCCCTTTGGATCCAGTTATCCCTTGAGTACAACCTTAACAATATGACATCATGGATAGAGAGGATGTCATTGACAGAAACCTCAACCCAGTCTCTGACAATCATACAACTGTGTGGAATAAAAATCATCATGTGAGGAGGGAGGTCAGCAAGTGTCCAGGCAAGACAGAAGAGAGAGACAGGATGTATGATATGTGGGTTGCGACTGCCATGGATAGGTAACAAATGTTGGTATAATCATGTTCATGGTTCCAATTTCAAGCCTCTACACAAAGAGCATGTTGATTGGTACTTGCTATTGGCTGGTTCTGCCCATAATGACATGCAACAGAAAGAGGGATGTGCTGCTGAAGCCAACCATCCTTCAACCAGGATGAGGGTGCATTGGCAACAAAATCATCATATTGAATTTTCATCATTCAGTTCAACATCAAGACATCCTGCAAGCATAAGGTGATGGTGTGCTGGTCACTAATATGTGTAGAAGGATGTCAGTGAAGGCCATTATCAATGAGATAAAATACTGCCACAACCAGGGTTGATTCTGAATGTGGTACAGAAGAAAGGAGAATATGACATATACATACAGCATGTTAGTTGTGTCTTCAATTTTCCAGTCATGGAACTCAGAGTGAGGTCCATATGGGTGCATGACATGGACAGCCATGGATGGAATCTGGCTCAGAAGGCAGGCAAGAAACATGACACCCATGCAATAGTGAACAGAGGTCAAATAAGTATCACCATGCTTCTCATTCAGAAGAGGAGTGTAATTGGTGATGTTGATATCTTTGATGTTGGCAACAGGGCTAAAGCCAAACCATAGCTCAGTCAACTGACCATCGCTGATGGCCATCATTGAGCCTGTTGGATCAAAGCCAAGTTTTCCAAACTTGGGACAGAACTGACAAGATTGAAGACACAGGTTCAGTGTCAAGAAAAAGTTATGGTTGGCAAGGGTCTTGGGGAGAAAGGCATGCAGGCCAATCTGGCCAGAGACAACAAGAATAAAGTCCAGGAAGTGCTTGGAACCTTGCCATAAGAGAGTGGGATTATCGCTATGCAACTTGAGATCTGTGTCAAAAACCAGGCTAACATGATGATGAAGAAGCTTTATGGCAGAGGAGCAATCATTGACACAAAACATCCTTTCCAGATTGGAAAGGTTGAGGGTGGTGATGGGTGTTTGCTCCCAGGTAGGACCATCGCTCTGGGCACCCTCTTGGTGCAAGAATAAACCATCAAATATTGCTTCTTAGGTGACTGCATTGTTGTCATTGACCTCCTGCAGGACAGGAACATCATCAAGGTTGAATGGACTGGTGGCAGTAGCATCTTGATTGATTTCATTGTCCAAGTTGAAATTGTTGTCAGACCTGATGGAGGAATGTTCAGAAACCATGATTAATGAGCAACACACAACAGAGAAAGCTTACAAAAAAGTATACTCAGAGTTTGATTCCATCAAGAGATGTGAAAATTAGGGCAAGGACAAGCTTCAGAATTGTGTGGACCAAAGCACATATTATACTTTAAAGCTAGAATCAGGGTCAGCAGTCTTTAATTTGAATTTTGAATATGTCTTTATGGAGTGAGGCAGGACACATTAATTAATGAGTTGCAGGGATTCCAAATACTTGGTGAAATGTCCAGTGCCAAAAAACAGATCAGGGGAAGTGAGAAATGACTGGCACAAGATGGGAGGCTGAGTATTGAAGAGAAATGACAAAAGTCAATAGATGTTAGAAGGAATGCATATTAGCATTGTTGCAGATGTCCCTAACCTATTCACTCAGAAACCAAGACATATTGACATGTGTTGGGTGTCATATCCCATATGCCAGACATAGATCCCATCATATTCCCACGCTTTCCAGACTTATTTCCAGACTGCATATCCAACTCATTCCCAGATCCTCTTCTACTGTGTGCTCCACACCTCAGCAGGATTAGCTCTGCTATGGAATTACCCCTGAGCTCTGGACCTCCAGATCCTCACTACTAGCCTGATATGTACACCCCTATCCTGTCCACCATATGCATATTCCATCCAGCAAGACATCCAGACTTTACCTCCTCTTGGATTCCAGACTACATCCACCACCTCACATATCTCAGTCCTGTTTCCACCCTGTCTTCCAGATCCCCAGATCTCTGGACCTCCAGATATTAACTGTACTATCTCCGGACCATTCCCACCCTCCATCTGAGATCCTGTGCCTATCCCCATTTAGGCATCTCTGCCTTTCTGGTTCTCGGTTATCTCTGTTTCTGTCTTGCTGATTGATCCTTGTATGAGTCTTCATCTCCAAGTTCATTTATTTATGTTCCATCTTACTTACCAATGTGTTTCCACATGCTTTTACATAGCCTCACTCTATTGCTTACTGATCCTCTCAGATATCCTCTAGTATATAACCCCTGTACAACTCCTGTAGAGTCCTTAGTCTGAATATCATCTTAGATCTGTCCTCATCACCTTAGATCTGCCCAATCATCTTCTGGACTTCAGTCTGTCTGAGTCTCATCCTTTTCCATAAGGCCTAGGGATGGATTCCCTAGGCCAGAATTCCAGACCTTCGGATTTGTCCCCTATGTCTCTGTCCCAAGTCTAGGGATTGCTTCCCTAGACTGGAGTCTTGCCTTTTCAGCACTTATCCTCTCTCTGGACTTTGGTCCACTTCTTGTCTCTCTGACTCTACCTAAGGGTAGTCTACCTCTGTTTGCTTCTACATCAGACTTTGTCCGATGTAGCCCCTATTCCTTCCAGACCTCTGGACCTCCTGTCCCTTGTACCTCCGGGCATCCTGTCCTTCAGACATTCTGCCCTCTATACCTTTTGCCCTCCGTATCTTCTGCCCTCCGTACCTTCGGACATCCCATCCTCCTAACCCTTGGACATCCTGCCCTCCATACCTCTGGACATCTTGTCCTCTGGACCTACAGTCCTCCTGTCCTCCATACCTCCAGACCTCCTACCCTTCCATCCTGTTTCCTGTAGAAGTATTACCTTGCAGTGGGAACTCTCCCATGCTCCTCCGGAAGTCCTCCTGCACTCTCCACCAGAGTAGCCAGCCTCCAGAAGTCCTCCAGACTTCATTGGACCATCATCAGACTTCCTCTGAAATGAAGGGCACATACTCAGGTAAGGGGCACAGCATACGAGCTGAGGCCAAGCCCCTCTGAGTTAGTCTCTCTCTCCCTTGAGCATGGTTCTTAACATTGGGTCTCTAAGTCAAGGATAATAAGGTATATGAATTATCCTTGACTTAGAGACCTGACACATGTCAATATGTCTCAATTTCTGAGAACCTTGCACAATCAATACACAAACATAATAATAAATTCAATCACTACTACACATACAATCAGCATACTAAATGACACATTTGGTTGAAAAAACAACAAGAGAGGCAAAGTTTGATACATGATGACAAAGCACAAAGAAAAAAATGACAGCAACAATAACAACACAATCAAGAAGTCAAGGTCAATGTATGAAAAGCGACATGTAATAAAAATGAAGTGATGATGTGAAATTACATGTCAGGAGTGATAATGGAAATATTGCAATCATTAGCATTTGATGACTGAGCCTGGTCGGCAGAACATTTGTGTTTCTTCTTGGTTGGCTGGGATGTAAGCACTGAGGATGAATTGATTAATGAAGTGACATGAAGCAGCAGTGTAAAGATACTCACTGGCATCCTGGTGAGAACATTTTGAAATCAAAGAACCCTCTGAGGGTGTGATGGATGATCTCACTGAGCCAGATTGGTGCAAAAGAGTAAGAGATTTGGATTTGGATTTGGATTTGGATTTGGATTTGGAGCAGGGAGCAGCACAAGTGGAAGCTGGAGCAGCACAAGGGGCGGACTGATGTTTAGGGTGTGCTAATTGAAATGAGAGGGTTAGGATCTCCACATACACATGCAAATGAGAATGAGTACCCTTACCACTGCAATACCTGCTATCGAGAGCATTGAGCTCTGCTACTAACTCCATGTCCTTGACAAGTGTTGGAATGGGCTATGCCCAAAGACTCTGCTATCGAATGACAACAAAGACCTGCTCTCTACTACTGCTTCCGGCTGTTCTAATAGTGCTCCCCTCAGCTAAACCTGGCTCAAACACTGCTGAACCTCCTTCTGCTCTCACCCTCTGCCTAGGGGTCCCCTACCCCATGTGCCCCCCTTTAAAAAATGGCAGTGTCCTCATTGCCCTCACTCATTGTCCTCACTCTCTACTTCATTCTCTTCATTCTCTTCTTCATCTTTGTTTCCTTCTACTGTTTTTGTGTTTTCTTCATCATTCTGGTCTGAAAGGTTTCCTTTGTTCGTTCCAGCCTCTACATTTCTTTGTTCCTCCACTAACTTTGTGCCCTCTCTTGAATAGAACACTCTCAAGCATCTTACATGGAATTCACCAGCTAGTGGCTCTCCTTGGGTCATTTCTAGATGATATGAGTTGTGCAGTCACTCAGTTATGCAGTGTGAAGGAGACCATTTTGGCAAAAGCTTGCATCTCACTTTGAGTGTATTGTGCAGGCTACTGTGGATGAATTGAACCAATTGTCCTTCTGAAAATATTACTTCCCTTGGTGAGCGTGCTAATACTCTCTTGTTGAATGCAGCTTTTCTTTTGATGGCATGTTGTACTGTTGCTTTGTAACTGTCTAGATGTTGCTGTGTGACATATGCCATATGAATGTTGGCATCTGATAATCTAATTGCTGAGGTACTGTTAGCAAGGTCTGTTCATGGAGTATTGATTACTTGGCCTAGGAGCAGTTCTTTCAGTGAGAACTTCAATGCTGGTAATATCTGGCGGTTCAGTGCTGTAACTACCTCTTCCAAGTGTTTTGGTCATGTGCTTGGTAGCTTGTCCCAAGATATTGCTTCATAATTGTCTTCACCAAGATTTGGTGTGCATAACCTTTTAAGTACATGCAATAAAATCTTATTCATACCTTCTACTAGACCATTAATCCGTGGTGAGTATGCTGCCATGATGTGAGTTTTGCAAGACCACTTAGCACAATAATCTTTGACCTCTACATTGTTGAAGTGTCTTCCTCCATCACTCATGAAGGTTTCCAATGGTGTGAAGTTGTGGAATATCTGTGATAGGCTATTGATTGTCATGTGTGCTATTCCTGCTGTTTTGTACTTGAATACCCAAACATGCTGAGAGAATGTGTCTAGATAGACACCTAGGGTATGGTACCCTTGTGCTTTCAGGAGTGTCAAATAATCACCAACTAACAGTTCAAATGGATGCCTGTGTGTAATTGGCTCTAGAAGTGAGTGCAAATGCTATGATCTGAAGTTTTTGCACTTAGTGCAGTTTCCTATTGCTTCTAGGATTGTTGTGTCAAGTTTGGCACTATAGATTTGGTCTGTTAGTGCGATTTTGATGGCATCTCTACCCCAGTGCCCTTTATTCTCATGCTGTTCTTGTGCCATTTGCTTTGCTTCTTCTTTTGTGATGCACTCTACCTTGCTGCAGGCTTGTACTATTGTTCCTCCTCACAGTCACCACAATTTCCCTTCCTCAATCAGGTATTGTGATGCTCTGTGCATTGCACACTTGCAGTTGCATAGGGATTTTGTTGTGTCTGCTCCTATTATTGACTTTACTACTTCTAGAAAGACTGGTTTGTTAGCAAAATGTCTTTGGAGTTCACTTACTGGTTTTTGTTGGTTCATTGACTCAGTGAGTAGGACATCATTGACTAGTCCCAAACTTGTTTCCCAATCTTCACTGACAGTCTAGTTGCTTCCATCCTCTAGTCCAGCATCTCTTGTTGACCTTCCCACTGTCAACTGAGTTTGTCTGTGATGTTGTTTAGTTTACCTGGTACATGTTACACATCCACAATATGGTGCACTAGGATCCCATTCTTCCACCTCACATGCACTGCATTGAGTTGGTCATTGATTAGGGCGTCTTGTAAGGCCTGGCAGTCTGTTTCTATCTCCATAGGGTATCCCCATATTGTGTCTGAGAATTTGTCAAGGCCAAACTTTAGAGCTATGAACTCAAGGATGAAGGGTTTATACTTCTGCTCTGTTCTTGATGTGCACTTCAATGCAAAGGCAATGGGTAGTAGGTGTTTTACCCATTTGCCTGATGGTTTTTGCTGATGTACTCTTTGACTTAGTACAGCCATGAACCCTTCTTGGCATCCATCTGATGTGACTACAAAGTTCAATCCATTGTATCTTGGCACCCAGAGGATGGGTCTTGACACTAATGCTGCTTTTAGATCTAAAAATGCTATTGTGTGGGCCTCTATCCAACATTCTTCAAGTTTGAAATCTCTCAGAATGTGATGGTATGTGGTCTTTGTATATGGAGTTTTGAGTGGTGCCATTTTGATGAGGTCTCTTAGTGGTCCTTCTCATTTTGTGTAACTCTGCACTAGATTGCAAAAGTAGCTTGTTAGCCCCAGGAAAGATTCTAAGTTGAGTGTATCAGTGGGTTGTTTCCAATTCACAATGGCTGTGAGCTTCTCTAGGTCTGGTTGGATGCCTTGTGGCCCTACTGTCACCCCTGTGAATGTGGTTTCTGTCATGAACAGATGACACTTCATTGGTGATAGTGACAGTTTGTGTTCTCTACATCGCTGAAAGATTCTTTCTAGCTTTTCAAACATCTTCCTGAATGAGTCAGCTGCACATCCTCTGTCATTGACTAAGAGCTCCATTGTCATATCTGCAAGTAGGTCATGTAGGTGAGTAGCTGTCATTTCACAAAAGGTTGATGGCACTCCTGTGAGGCCCATTGGCATTCTCTTGTACCAAAAGTACCCCTGTCCTTCTACATAGAAGGTGGTGCATGGCCTTGCTTCCTGTAGGATTTCTACAGCATAGAATCCAGATGTGAAGTCAAATACTGAGATGTACTTGTATCCACTTAACCATTGTTTCTTGGTTCTGATATCCCCCTGTGGCATAGGTGTGATCACCATGTGATGGTTGACCTTGTTTGTTACAGTTCTATTTCTTTCTCTTCACATCTTCACTTATTCACGCTTACTAATCATTCTTAGACATTCTATAAAGTTCTATCGTATGATTCTCATTTATCTTTTCTGATTTGCTATTTACTTTTCATCTCCGCTTTAATCTCTATATATTAACCCTATCTCTTACACTTGTATTTCTCTAACTTGACCTACGCAGACCAGGGCCTGCAATATACCGCTTAACTCACACGACTCGTACATAGGTGTACGCTTTAGACTCTTTGTGACCATTTAGCCGTTCTCATGAATGCCAAGCGTAACATTGTTGAAGTTCTGGCATATGCGCCACTTTTGTGGGCCTGATGGTATGCTCTGCAATGTTTCTGCTGGGACTTCTCTCTCTGGCAGTACAAACACCGGTGGTTGGTCATTCTGTGCGCATTGTTCATTGACTTTATACCATAGCTCCTCTAAGGTGAGTCCTCCATGTTCATGTGCTTTCTGAGCTAAGACTGTTGTGATGATCACGTTCAGGCTGGCCTGCTAGGACCCCATTCTGCAATCCCCATCCAGTCTGCACATCTCCTACTCGTCTCCAATGCTTTCCTGCCATCTCTGCATCTCTGACACATTGGACCCACTCGGAGATCCTGCACACTCATCCTACCATGTCCAGTCCAGTCATGCTTAACCCCACTGGTGCATAGTCAGTTATGTATTTCCCATTACTGATTGAGTAGACAGTGTTATTACATGGATTCCCACTGGCTGCAGTACCTCATGGCCTTTTACCTATATATTATTGGACCCATGTTTTTGCTACTGCTTTCACCTATGGACTCTGGATTTTCACATAGCTAGTTATATAGGGTTGGGCAACCAGAATTACAATCACCACTGAGTAGGAGGGAGAAATCCTTGATACTGGTCACCCCATACCTGTCCTTAGAGTTACCCTTGCAATATACCTGTTTACCCACTCTCCTTGACCCAACACGAGTGTCACTCATTCATCTGATGTTCCCTAGCATCTCCAAGCTAGTCCTGACGCATTCCCTCCCTTTCACTTACTCTCCTGCCATCTCCACATCTCCGCACCTGTGGACCCAATTTCCCACGCATTGGACTTCATTCCATACCTTTGGACTTGATCTCTGACCTTCGGACTTTTGACCCTTTGTGTAGTACTGATTATTGAACTTGACTAGAGAGCAGATCCCTTGGGTCAAAGGTTCCTGCTTGCAAGTGTAGCAGCTAGGCAGGACTAGTAGACATATATTGGCTAGGTATTCTAACAACTATCTAGCCAAGTTGTGTTATCCACACCGTGGTGGCACAGTATTTGACAGCTGTTACAGTCATGTATGCCCCTATTCATTCTATTCATTTCCTTTCTCCTTATACTTGTATTATGTCATGACCACATGATGCCGCGCCATCACTAGACTCATCCTCTATATTTGTATTACATTGTGATTGCTGCAGCCATTGTTAGATGACTCCTTCTCTTATCTGTGACTCATTACTAATGTACCTGCCCTAAAGCCAGTTATGTCTTATATATATAGTCAACAATGTACTTAGTAGTACTTCACTTTAATCTTACTAGGTTTTCACCTGGATAACTCTTTTGCTTAGGACCTCCAATCCTAAGTTGTCTAAAGACAGATATTCAAAGCAGAGACACTCTCTTTGCTTTGTCTTACGACCCTTACATTTGTAAGGTCTGGAACATAACTTCAGCTGACACTCTTATTGAGCTGCTGTTGTTACAACTATCCTAGTCTGTAACAAAAGATTAAAGTTCAACACCAACCCTCTCCATCAGGGAGGTCCCAGAAACCAGACACCAGAACTAGGCAGAGAGAGATGTAACATCCCCTGCAAACCAAAACATCACTAGACCAGAAAGATCAGGATGTTAATGACTGCAAACACCCCAGAACTTAAAGCTGGAGCTCCTACCAACTACAATGGGAGCCCAGAGCAGGCTTCACAATGGCTGTTTTCTATCAAAGCATATTTTGCCCTTAATGCTACGATCTTTAACACCAATGAAAAGAAAGTCATCACTGCCCTTGCATATATGACTGAAGACAGTGCCATGGGATGGGCGCTCACCTTCTACACTGAAGTCAACAACTCCACCTCCAAGTCTTATGGGACTTTTGCAAATTTCGAAATGAAATTTAAGGAAGCCTTCGTACCAGCCGATGCTGTCAGCACAGCCATGAATAAACTCTGTACCCTGAAACAGACAGGTGACCTTACCTCTTACATCGCCAGTTTCAAGACCCTTGCTGCACAAGCCTCCATGAAGCAAGACACTGTCTTGATCACGTTCTTCAATGATGGACTCAAGAAAGGAATCAGTAACTCCATCTATCAAATGGAAACCATTCCCACAGACTTCAATAAATATGTCGCTGCAGCCATCAGGCTTGATAGCAACTGGCAGAGAGGTGCCATATTCTGACAGAACAATCGCACTACCACTAAGCCAAGTGGGCAGTGATATGTCCCCAGACCTTCCATTGACTGGCATGACCCAAATGCCATGGAGGTAGATCAGCTTTCTGAAGCCAAAAAGAGCGACCATATGAGGAAAGGATTATGTTTCACATGTCACCAGAAGGGACACATGACCAGAGCATGTCCGCAGAAGAAGAAGACCCCAGTCCATCACAAAGAAATAGAAGACAGTGACAAGAAAGATGAAGATACAATGATCCGTCATCTTGCCAAGGATTTTTGATGTGGAAGACTGGATTGATGTCAGTATCTTCCGATGTACCTATCAGACTTGTACAAAGTATTGGAATCAGAAAGGAACTTCATGTTCCTATTTCACTTATCTCTAAAACTCATCTGAAAACCATCGAAACAACAGCTGTTGTTGACTCTGGCACTGCTGGAACATTTATCTTGGAGGATTTCATTAAAATCCACAGGATCTGAATGCACAAACTCATGAAACCATTCCAAGTCACCACTGCAGATGGAAGTTATGCAAAGGGGGGTGCTATCACCCGATATTGCGTCCTCATCATGAAAATCAATGAACGATCCATGATTGGAAAGTTTAATATCACATGGCTTGGCTGTCATGATCAGATTTTACTTGGGATTCCCTGGCTGCATGCTATGGACCTGGTAATTAGGTGGAAAGCAGAAACACTAGAGCTTCCTCAAAGTGAGAAGAGTGATCTTATTGAAAAAGATGTCAATAATGAACAAAAGAAGAATGGCCTCCTGCCCTTTTTCCAGAAAGCCAGCCAGAAACCGGAACCAACTCCAGTTGTAGTGCTGCCAAAGGCGCCTCCTGTGAAACTAGCCCCAATTATGGCACCATCTCAAGAAACACTTCCCCAAGCCACAATTGAAGAAATCCCAGACAAAGAAGCACCCCCAGTACTGCCCGACCTTGACCCTATCCCTGATGACGATGATGATTCCTTCGATACTAAAGACAATGTATGGACTTTGGACTATGCACCACCCATATGTGAACTCGCTACATATCACCTCAACAACAACGAATTTTTGGTCAAATACCCCGCTGATGCTACTGAGCTATGGGTCATCACCAACATTTCTATGGACACCTCTTTAACTAAAGATGGTACCAGTATCACGGAACAAAAACCCATGGTTATACCCCTGTTACAGCCTACCAAATATACCAAGACTAGCAATAAAGCTCAGCAGTTTGCTTTAGCAGCAGGGCTTGAACAGAAGAAGAAGTCATTTGAGGAACTCATCCCCTCCTATCTCCATGATTTTGCCGACATCTTCGCCAAAGACAGTCTTAATCAGTTACCACCAGAACAACCCGGCATTGACCATCACATTGAAACCAAACCTGGTTTTATTCCTAAAACATCAAAGGTGTACCCATTATCAGAAGCAGAATGCAGTGCTGTCAAGGCTTTTATCAACAAAAATGTAAAGAAGGGCTTTATTTTCGAGTCAAAGTCGCCACAAGCAAGTGGTTTCTTCTTTGTAGGAAAGAAAAGTGGAGATCTTAGACCATGCCAGGACTATTGGTACATTAATGATTGGATGGTCAAGAATGCTTACCCTCTCTCACTACCACTTTCATTGGTTGCTCGACTGCACAGTGCAAAGTACTTCACGAAGATGGACATCTGTTCCAGCTATAACAATATCCGGATTCACCCTGGCAACAGATGGAAAGCTGCCTTCACTACAGAATACGGACTGTTTGAACCAAACATCATGTTCTTTGGCCTTTGCAACTCCCCGCCACATTCCAGGCATATATGAACCGGACTTTCCAGTAGGAGATCAACAAAGGGTGGCTCATCATATACATGGATGATATTTTGATCTTTTCTAATGATCTCGTCTCTCATCATGATTGAACTCAATGCATTCTTCACAAAATCCACCAAGAAAAACTTTTCTTGAAGCCAGAAAAATGTACTTTCGATGCACAAGAAGTGGAGTACTTGGGCATGATCATATGCCCAGGATGTGTTGCAATGGATGCTGCTAAAACCAATGGTATTTGCGACTGGCCTGTTCCTACCACGGTAAAGGAAGTACGATCATTTTTTGGATTTTGTAACTTCTACCAAAAATTCACCCCTCATTACTCTGATATCACATGACCGTTGATCGACCTTACCAAGAAGAGCACCATATTCCAATGGTCGGACCAATGTGCTTCCACTTTCTCCCTGTTGAAGGAATGTTTCCTAAAACAGCTGGTTCTCCAGAACCCAGACCTGAGTCGGCAATTTGCTGTAGCCACTGATGCTTCACTGGTTGCAACTGGTGCAGTATTGCTACAAACAGATGAAAATGGGGTTTACCACCCATGTGGATACCTATCCCAAACCCTGAACCCAGCAGAACACAACTATCAGATATTTGATCGAGAACTCTTAGTGGTCATTTGCACTCTAACTGAATGGCGACATTATCTAGAAGGAAATCCCCATCCTGTCCTCGTTTTCACTGATCACAAAAACCTCTTGTATTTCCGCTCAGCTCAAAAGTTAACTCACAGGCTGTTACAGCAGTGGTTACCCCCTATCTTTTTCTTCTACTCTTGTGTATTATGTCATGACCGCACCAGGATGTGCCATCACTAGACCCGTGTCCGTCTATTTCTGTATTACAGCACGATCGCCACGTGCCGTCGCTAGCTGACTCATTTCCCTTATCTCTGACTCAATCCCTTATCTCTGACTCGATCCCTTATCTCTGACTCGATCCCTTATCTCTGACTCGTCTTGATGACGTGTACGCACCTGCCCTAAAGCAGGTTACTACTATATAAACCAGGTCCTGTACTTAGGTAGACTTCACTTTAATCTACTAGGTTTTACCTGAACTATCCTTCGCTTAAGACCCCCAATCTTAAGTCGTCTGATAACCGATATTCAAGCCAGAGACACTCTCTCTGACTTGTCTTAAGAACCTTACATTTGTGAGGACACGATCCGACTTTAGGCGTACTCTTATCGAGTACCTATCGTCGCGCCCATCCTAGTCGACTTACGGTTCGCCGTAACACAGGCAGGCCTGTTGGCAACTCATCCTATCCTGTGACAATATTGAACTCCATCATGTTGCCGGGTCTAAACTTGCTGCTCCCAATGCCCTCTCCCAACGCCCTGATCACAGAAATGGTCATGATGATAATGATGACATCACTCTTCTTCCCAACTCCATGTTCATTCGCCTTCTTGATGTTGAACTTATGACTACTCTTGTGAACCCTGATCCCTCTGATCCCAACCCCATTTTTAAAGCTGCCTCTGACACCCTTGATGGCTTGTCCCTTCCCCCCATGAAATCTGCCCTAGCTGATTGGACGATCAAGGACGATATCCTTTACTATAAGGATCATGCCTACATTCACCCTGCCGGACAGCATCTTATTTTAGAATGATGTCATGACCATGCCTCTGCCGGGCACCCTGGTCATTTCAAAACCAAAGAGCTCGTTAAGTGGGACTTTTGGTGGCCCTCTATGGGAACATATGTCCGTAAATACGTGGAGGGTTGTGCCCTTTGTCAACAAATGAAGTCTGATACTCACCCAACCATGCTGCCACTCGTTCCTATTCCCTCTGCCACCGCCACACCCTTCACCCAGGTCTCTGTTGACCTTATCACTGATCTTCCCCCTTGTGCCGGTTTCGATTCTGTTATGGTTGTGGTCAACCATGGCCTTATGAAGGGGGTGATTCTGATCCCTTATACAAAGACCATCACTTCTGAAGGTGTCGCTAAGAAATTTTTCAAATACATCTATTGCCGATTCAGACTACACGAAAAAGTCATCTCTGATCACAGACCGCAATTCACATCAAAGTTCTCAAAAGCACTTGCCAAGCTGTTGAAATATGACATAGCTGCATCTACTGCTTATCACCCCCAGACTGATGGTCAGACTGAACGTCTTAATCAAGAACTTGAAACCTATCTCCAGATCTACTGCTGAAATCATCCCAAAGATTGGGTAGAACATCTCCCTATGGCAGAATTCATGCACAATCATTGAAAACATGGCTCCCGTAACACTTCACCATTCTTCCTAATGATGGGATATGAACCAAGGGCTCTCCCCCACATACTCCCTGACTCTACTGTCCCCACAGCAGAAGATAGACTTTGCTCACTCCAGAAATCCAGAGAAGATGCGTTATCCTGTCATAACCTTGCCATGCAGCAGATGGCAGAACAAACTCATGGGCAGAAATATCACCCATGGAAGATAGGAGATAAGGTTTGGTTATCAGGAAAGAATTTGATCACACAGCTACCATCATGGAAACTTGCGCCAAAATGATACAACCCCTTTTCCATCACTGCAGTACTATCCCCTGTCATATGCCATTCCAGACTCTCAACTCTAAATCTGCTTCTCCGGATATCTGGATCCAAGATCCGGATCTCAAATGATCTGATCTATCTTTATCTCCCTCCCAGAATCCAAACCCTATATCAGCGCCCAACTCCATTTAGACTGCCCCTGTCTCCGGACTCCAGTTAACCATGTTTTCCTGTTGATTATTGATCCATTACATACATTTCATTTCCAGTGTTCATTATTTGTGATCTGTCCTACTTACTAATAGACTCTACATGCTTCGTACATAGCCTTTATGTTTGCTGACTGATTCCTATATGATACCTACAGTATATAAACCTCCTGTAACTCTCAGAAATACTCCAGTTTGAATATCATCTTGGTTCCTGCTCATTCCTGTGTCCTCTGGACTCGAGATAAGTCTCTTGTCATATTCTGAGTCTTAGGATTGTATCCTAGACTACATTTCCAACTCTACCTTAAGGGTAGTCCATCCTCTGTTAGTTTCTAGTCTGGACTTCATCCAGATTAGTCTTATCCGCTTGCCCAGGTAAATATCTGGACGTCCGTTGGATTTATCTCACATTTCAGATCCAGATGTCCGTTATCCACCATAGTCAAATCCCGGAAACTCTGGATGACTGTTCTAGCCCCCAGAAATTAAGGGCACATACTCGGGAAAGGGGCACAGTGTATGAGCTGAGGCCAAGCCCTTGTGATCCAACCCCCTTGAGCATGCGACCTTAACATCCCCCATCACCTTCACACTCCAGTTACCACTGCAATGGAAGGTTCACCCCATGTTCCATGCTTCCGAATTATCATCCTATCATGAGACAGAGGTCCATGGCCTGAACTTCCATGATCCACCCCCTGACATCATTGATAATGAAGAAGAATATGAGATCGATGTGATCTTATCACACAAAGGAATGGGTAAACAAAGATGCTATCTCTTATCCTGGAAAGGATACTCTTCCACTAGTAACGAATGGGTCCCAGAAGAGAACCTTAGCAACACTACCGACATTCTTGCTGCATATAAGAAGGCTCACAAATTGTAACCCCAGAACAATGTCTCTTGAACACCCACACCTCTGCATACAACACATCAAAGAACTCACCGCTGCTATGAACACTGTATCTGAAAACATCACTCACCCATTGTCCCTTCTTGACTACCAAACTGCCACTGCTGCCAACCTTGCCAATAATGCATCCTCCCCAGTAGCTTCCCCACCTTCGTCCAACTCTACTCTGACCAGTGACTCTACCCTCACTGACTATTTCGCAATCATTGATCAAGTCGAAACCAGTGCTCTATTTGAATCAGCCCTCACATCCCAACAATACACTATTGAGATAGATCATCTCCTAGGAGAGAGAGGAGCAATCTCTAGCAGACTCATCATCCGAATCATCAGAGATGCTAGCCTCATAGAATGCACCACCAACCTTCTTGATGATGAACATCACAAAACCATATTCCGCCATCTTCATATACACATTCATAATACTGCAATCCATCTGCTGCCTGATGATACTAGGGAAGCTATCAGGGAAGCTATCCACATCGTCACTGAGTGGATCACTACAAACCCAGTCGCATGACCTCCATCCCCACATGTTGCTGTCCCAGTCCTACTGCCAACTCTTCCAACAGTTACCATTGAGCATCTGGATGACAATATCCCTCCTATTGCTGTACTTGACATACCAGCTTCTCCTTCTCCTACTCCCATCGCACCAACCACACATTGATACCCCATGAGGCACAGATCCACCTGCATTGCCAAATGAATGGCATCAGCCTCTCCACAGAGAAACTGCAAGCAATGATCTAGATCCCCATCTCCACCCACACAACCATCTACTGTCACCACCATGAAAACAGCAACCATCAACAACATAGTATGTCGCAACTGTTGCATCACTGGGCATCACCATAAGAACTGCCCAGTGACTATTGTCAGGTTTGCAAAGAGTATGCACCCAGGCATCTATCGGTCTTTTGTAAAGACTTAAAGGGAGAAGTGGTCATCCCACTGGTTTGGACTGACATGGGTTTCTATGAAGCCCTTGCTCGCTGGGAGATCGAGCAGGATGCTATTTATCACACTGCTGAGATGGCTGATAAATTATCTTATACTATTACAGAGGAGAAAAATGACTTGCTAGACTCTAACTATGACACTGACCCAATCTACTGGGCTAATCAGGATAATTGAAGTTGGTGACTTCATTCTTAAATGAGGGGTGATGTTACAGTCACATATGCCCCTATTCATTCTATTCATTTCCTTTCTCCTTATACTTGTATTACATCATGACCACGCGATGCCATGCCATCACTAGACTCATCCTCTATATTTGTATTACATTGTGATCACTGCAGCCATTGTTAGATGACTCCTTCTCTTATCTTTGATTCATCTCTTATCTCTGACTCGTCTCTTATCTGTGACTCATTACTAATGTACCTGCCCTAAAGCCAGTTACGTCTTATATATATAGTCAACAATGTACTTAGTAGTACTTCACTTTAATCTTACTAGGTTTTCACCTGGATAACTCTTTTGCTTAGGACCTCCAATCCTAAGTTGTCTAAAGATAGATATTCAAAGCAGAGACACTCTCTTTGCTTTGTCTTATGACCCTTACATTTGTAAGGTCTGGAACATAACTTCAGCTGACACTCTTATTGAGCTGCTGTTATTACAACTATCCTAGTCTGTAACAACAGCCTCTGGGTGTGCTTTCTCAATGATACATACCTGTGGCTAGCATCTTGTCAATTTTCCTGTGTAGGAACTGTGTTTGTGGAGGTGTCAGGGCTCGTTGATGGATGTGTAAGTTGAATGTGGTCCCTTCTGGGATATTCAAGTGATGTACCACTCCCAGAACTGGTATGACTTCTGACAATGAGCATGCAAAGATGTCCACATATCTTGAGATGAGTTCTTTTACTTCCTCTCATTCTTCTGGGCTGAGGTCATTACCAATCTGTACTGCCTTCACTATGTATGCCACCCTTTTAGGATTCCTTGGGTCTTTGGTTCTTGTGAAGACCTCTGCATCATTGTTACAAACTCGGATAGAGTGTCATTCCAATAAAGGAATAAAGATTTGTGTTGATCTAGGGCTCAGCCTTATCAAGTCAATGCCTCCCTCAGGAGCAATCGTCTAGACTCCTGCAGGATCTAGAGTTCAAGTTATCAGAGAGAACCAAGTAGATTCAAGTTAGAGAAAATACAAGTGGTAACTAGAGTTTATATACATAAAGGAGTTGTGCACAGACCAAGCTGTGCAAAGGGTAACTAGTACTAGAAATGGAAGGTTCATGGGAAAACAAGGTATGAGTCAGAGATAAAGGAGACCATGAGGAAACAGCACAGTGAAAAGGAAGTGTTAGAAGTACAGCCATATAGGAGTCCACAGTGATGATGGGAAAAAAGAGTGGGGCACTGTAACAGTCATTGTCTAGGAAGTTTGCTGGTATTGCTTTGCACATTGTTTTGACTCCATCTTCTGATATCTGTCCATTGTCTGACAGAATGCATATTGGGATGGTATGCTCTTTGTGACTTCCTTCTTTCTGGGTCTTATCTTTGGGTGCTTCCATTCTTGCTCTTTGATTGTAGATGATCATTGATGCTCCCTTTCCTATTACATACTCATGTATGGCCTTGAACATTTGCAGCATTGGTTTTCCTAATAGGAATTCCCACCCTCTGCCACTGTTGAAGACCTCGAATTCTCCTTGTGCTTTGACCCCCACTATTGTGACTTCACCTTCCTATGTCCCTTTTGATGGGATTAGTGTGCCATTGGCTATTCTTAACTGCTTTGTTGACACTTTCCAATCTCCCAAACAGTGTTTTATCTTATCAAATACCATTGTGCACATTGCACTGACCATTGTGCCTTCATTGAAGAGTGCTTTGACCCATACAACCTCTCCTTGTGGTCCTGTAAATGCAATGTGTTGCTGGAATGGTTGGCAGTTCTGCCAAGTTTCTCCTTTGTCCATTGAATACAAATCAATAATGTCATATTGCTTGTCAGATGGTTGTGTAGCAACATGGTTCATAGACTGAACATGTTCAACAGGGAAGGTATGTTGGTCCTTGTGTGTCTCTTCCTTGCACATGAGGACCAATTGTCCAGACAGTTGAGGTACTAAGTATTCTTGGGTCATTTGGCTATCCTCTACACCAACAACCCGTTCTCTTTCCCTGGTCTATGGTCTCATCTACAATGAAGTTGATTTGTGGAGCTGAGTTCCTGTTGAACATGCCAAAGATCCACATGCAAGCACTGCACCACATACTCTTGTTCTTTGGCAATTGCATGTCTGTTGGGAGGGGACACATTGGTCCAATATACCCATGCATACCACATCTGAAACATTTGCCTGAGCATATTTGCACTGTTCCTGGCATCAATTGGAAAGGTGTTCTTTCCATGCATCTAGCTTCTTCTCCCCATTTCACTGTCCAGCAGCTCAGCTGCTCTCTATATGCTGCTTGTCTGTCGTCTGAATCTGCATGGTGCTGCAGTTCATTGATGCAGGTGTGTAATGTGTCTTGTTCTTCTTGCATGAGTGGTTGTCCTCTAGGATGTTGATTGATTTGCCCTTGGTTAGCTGTAACATATCACACTGGCCTTCTTGTTATTTCTGTATCTACAGGTACATTTCCCATAGTTCTCTGGGGCATCCTTACTTCTGGGTTTTGGGTGTTAGCTCCAATTGATGTTTGCTGCATTTGCAAGCATAGAACTTCAATGGGATCTTGTCTACTCTCCAATTGTGCAATGTGTGCGTTCTGGGCTTTCTCTGCTTCCTTCCTCTCTTCCACCCTTCTCGCTTTCTCCTGCAAGGTGTCGATATTTGTCATATCCCATATGCCAGACATAGATCCCATCATATTCCCACGCTTTCTGGACCTATTTCCGGACCCCATATCCGACTCATTCCTGGATCCCCTATCCTGTCCACCCTATGCACATTCCGTCCAGCAAGACATCTGGACTTTACCTCCTCTTGGATTCCAGACTATATCCACCACCTCACATATCTCAGTCCTGTTTCCGCCCTGCCTTCCGGATCCCCAGATCTCCGGACCTCTGGATATTAACTGTACTATCTCCAGACCATTCCCACCCTCCGTCCGAGATCCTGCGCCTATCCCCATTTAGGCATCTCCACCTTTCTGGTTCTCGGTTATCTCTGTTTCCATCTTGCTGATTGATCCTTGTACTAGTTTCATCTCTGAGTTCATTAACTTATGTTCCGTCTTACTTACCAATGTGTTTCCACATGCTTGTACATAGCCTTACTCCTTTGCTTACTGATCCTCTCAGATAGCCTTTAGTATATAACCCCTGTACAACTACAGTAGAGTCCTCAGTCTGAATATCACCTTAGATCTGCCAATCATCTTCTGGACTTCAGTCCATCTGAGTCTTGTCCTTTTCTGTAAGGCCTAGGGAAGGATTCCCTAGGCTGGAATTCTGGACCTTCGGATTTGTCCCCTATGTCTCTGTCCCAAGTCTAGGGATTGCTTCCTTAGGCTGGAGTCTTGCCTTTCCAGCACTTACCCTCTTTCTGGACTTAGGTCCACTTCCTGTCCCTCTGACTCTACCTTAGGGTAGTCTACCTCCGTTTGCTTCTACATTGGATGAAGTCCGATGTAGCCCCTATTCCTTCCGGACCTCCGGACCTCTGGACGTCCTGGTATCCTGTCCTTCGGATGTTCTGCCCTCCATACCTTCGGATGTTCCATCCTCCATACCTCTGGACCTCCTGTCCTCCGTACTCCGGACCTCTGGACATCCTGTCCTCCTGTCCTCCAGACCTCCTATCCTTCCATCCTGTTTTCCTGTAGAAGTATTACCTTGCAGCGGGAACTCTCCTGAGCATTTCCTGCATCCCTCCGGAACTCTCCTGTGCTCCTCCGGAAGTCCTCCTGCACTCTCCACCAGAGTAGCCAGCCTCCAGAAGTCCTCCAGACTTCATCGGACCATCATTGGACTTCCTCTGAAATGAAGGGCACATACTCGGGCAAGGGGCACAGTGTACAAGCTGAGGCCAAGCCCCTCTGAGTCAGTCTCTCTCTCCCTTGAGCATGGTTCTTAACAATATTGATGTTTTTGATCTCATTTAGGAATGTGTCCCAGTCTATGAATGCTGCAGATGTTAGGTCCCCAAGGGCTCATGGGAGTGCTTCGTGGACTGGCTGGATTAGAATGGGTACATTTTCTACTCCTGCATCCTTCACCAGCATTTTCAACTTGTTGTGGAATTGGATATGTGCCCATGTTGCAATTCCTGCTACTGTGACTCATTTTCTGACCTCTTCCTCTTTGAATCACAGCTCTAGTAGGTCTTTCTGGTACTCCCTCTGTGTTGTCCTCACAACAACTATTGCTGGCCACTTCATCAAGAATGCTGCTTTGGCTTGCGCCCATGTGGCTTTCTGTGATGCTGCTAGTCCCATCCACCATACATCTGCATCTGAACTTGCTGAAATGAACATGCCAAGCAGCAGGATTATTATCATTTCATCTGAGATATGATTAATAGTGATGTACACTTTGAGGCTTCATATAAAGTTAGCTGAGTTTTCATTGTTGCATCTGTGAAACAAGGGTGAGGAGTTAGCTGATGTTGTTGACATCATAGCTTTAGTTGCCTGTGCTTGTTTTGGTATGCTGGTGGGTTTTATACTAGGTCTCATTGGCACTACTGGTGGTTGCACTGATGGAACAGTTTAAGTGCTTGGTTCTCTAGGTATGGTTGGCAAGACACCTGTGTCCCACTGAAAGGCTGGGAGAAGTATTGCGTTTTGTCTTGGTGCATCTGGTAGTGACTCTTCATCATCCTCTCTTAAATCTTTGCTAGCTTCATGATCCAAGACTTCATGATCCTCTGGTTCTTCTTCATCTGGCATAAGTTGCTGTTCATTTGTCTCCAGTGTGTCAAGAGGCGACAAAGCTGATGAGGTGAATGTTGTAGGGAATGAGATTCCTCCAGGCATATATCACGCATATTTCGACTCACAATGATTGGTATAGTGTATGACTCACCATCTATGACTTTCCCATGAAACGTGCCAGAGGTGCGATGCTTTCCCACACTATGCGATGCATTCCCACACATGCGCTTAGCGTGCTCTTCCTGCGCTTGGTCACCTTATGTCATGCAGCATCTGGGAGCATCCATCCATCATCCAACCAGTTCCCTAGTGAGTCCTTTCTTGTTTATTCTCATTATCAGACCATATTCAGTACTTGTATGGCATTATTTCATCATGGACCCTGTCCTTATCTCACTTACATACTTAGAGCGCTCCCTATTTGCTTCCGAGCCCTGGGAGCATGCCTAGGCACAGCTTACCTGTTGCCTGGGGGGAAGTTTTACACACACCTACAACCACCATCATGTCACTTAGTATCTCATAGTGAGAATCCATCATGAGTTAGCATCCATCAGAGTCATTGCCCTAGCCATTAGCATCAGTCCATTATCACCAGTCATCATTCACCAGTCTTTACACGTTTGCGCACCACATGCACTCCATTCCCACACTTTGTGTTCTTACATGCTTGACATTCCTGTGTGTGCGCTTCACCATAGTTGATCTAGCATCACTTCATGGATACTTGCTTTCTTTGCTTCCCTTAAGGGTCGAACATATCACCTGGTGCACTTCGACCAACATCTAGAGAGTCAGTAGCCTTCCTCTCACCAAAACCAAATGTGAAGTTTGTTCAAGGCAAACTCGCACTGTTCACCAGTTGGAATGGGCTATGCCTGAAGACTCTGCTATCAAAGACCTGCTCTCTACTACTGCTTCCAACTGCTCTAACAGCGCTCCCCTTGGCTAAACCCAGCTTAAACACTGCTAAACCTCCTTCTGCTCTCACCCTCTGCCTAGGGGTCCCCTACTCTAGTGTTGGCTGACCAGACATGTTCTCATCGCCAGAGTGCCCATTATCATCACTACCACTACCAGGTGAAGTAGGAGTAGATAAGGGGCTGCCTGCCTCCAGATCCATCAGGTCAATATCTTCATGCAATATCATAGCCACATCAGCAGTCGACACCAGATGTGGCATTGCAGATACCCCAATTGAGACCATGACCTATGCATGCGAGAATGGGTGGAGGAGTGTTAGCTGTGCATCTGGACTTGACTCTAGTTGCACACATGTACCTTGTTGAACAGATGGAACTTGAATGATGAGGCAACAAATGCATATGTGAGTATAATGTTAAGAACAAGGCCAATACCAAGTGTCCATTACCTTGTGCTTGTTCATTGGGAGGGAACAGATCTATAAGTAAAGAGGGTGTGTAAGTTGTGCATCTGGAGTTGATTCTAGTTGTGGCATATGTACCCCTGGGATCAATGACATGTGCGACTGATATACAATAGTTGATTAGCCTCTGGATCTGGTGACAGGGCTATATGGGCACAATACTCACATTGAGGCAAATCAATGCTTGATGATATGTGAGGGTTAGACTTAGCTGATGCATCGATGATGGGATTTGGTTGGTCTATGTGAACATCATCATCAGGGTTAGAGGGTCTGTCTTCTTATGAAAGTGAGCCATTGTCATATTGATTCATTGAATACTTTACCTCCAACTTGCTCAACTTCCATTGTGTCTTGTAGAACAGGAGTGGCTTTTTTTCTTGCCTTTCTGCAAGGACATTAGGGTCACCTGAACAGGACCCTTGCTCTTGTCAGCAGTGGGTGCACCATCTTCAGCATCATCCATCCTGTCATCAGTGACATCTTTAGCCCCATCTTCATCATTCACAGGACTTAGGGTTAGCTATTAGGTGGGATCATGTGAGCATTCAGTTAGTTCATCTTGTAGATGTAATAAATGCACATCATGGATTGTATATAAATCTTTGTCACCAGTGACATGAGGTATACCTAGATCAATATACAGTGGCTCAAAAAACTGTCCGCATGTTTTGACATTTTTCACTATCTATGATATTGTGTGAGAACGAACAAATGCCTCAAGGACATGTTTATATCACATTGTAGTATGGCTTCAGGGCTTTCATTTGAGCCCTACACCGTTGGAATCTATGGAGATATGGTGGAGATACAAGGCTTGACTCATGCGGACAGTTTTTTGAGCACATATTAAAACTATATAAATCATCATTTATGACACCATAACAATCATGCCACCATTAAATAAATTATAAAGTGGTGTCATTATGTCATTTTAAAACCATATCTAACTATACAAACCAAAAATTTCCATATGTCATGGTTATATTCACCATGAAAGCCACCCCCCCTGCTCAAAGGGATAATATCCTCTCTCTTTCCTATTCTGGCCTCTCTGCTTGTCAAATTTCATCTAGAACTGGAGAATCCAAGTCTACTGTGGCCAAGTTCATCAAAGAAAGTCACACAGACAAGGAAAACTTCTGTGAAGGGCGTTCATCCAAGCTCACCTCTACTGATAGGAGGGCTATTATTCAACATATCACTACAGGAAAGGCTGATAATGCTGTCCAGGTCACCTATTACATCAATTCCACCATCACATTCCCTGTCTCTTCACACACTGTGAGAAACATTCTCAAGACAGCTCATCTCAGGTCAGTAACAAGGAAGAAAAGGCTCTCCTTTCTATCACACATAAACAGAGATGACTAACCTTTGCCTTAGCCCATCAGAATTGGATTACATGGACTGGAAGCATGTTATATGATCATATAAGACCACAATAAATAGGATTGGGTCAGATGGCAAGGTATATATGTGAAAAAAGAAGGGTGCTAGTCCTCTCTGCATATGTGTGATAGAGAGGAGAGCCTTTTCTTTCTTGTTACTGACCTGAGATGAGCTGTCTTGAGAATGTTTCTCACAGTGTGTGAAGAGACAGGGAATGTGATGGTGGAATTGATGTAATAGGTGACCTGGACAGCATTATCAGCCTTTCCTGTAGTGATATGTTGAATAATAGCCCTCCTATCAGTAGAGGTGAGCTTGGATGAACGCCCTTCACAGAAGTTTTCCTTGTCTGTGTGACTTTCTTTGATGAACTTGGCCACAGTAGACTTGGATTCTCCAGTTCTAGAGGAAATTTGACAAGCAGAGAGGCCAGAATAGGAAAGAGAGAGGATATTATCCCTTTGAGCAGGGGGGGTGGCTTTCATGGTGAATATAACCATGACATGGAAATTTTTGGTTTGTATAGTTAGATATGGTTTTAAAATGACATAATGACACCACTTTATAATTTATTTAATGGTGGCATGATTGTTATGGTGTCATAAATGATGATTTATATAGTTTTAATATGTGCTCAAAAAACTGTCCGCATGAGTCAAGCCTTGTATCTCCACCATATCTCCATAGATTCCAACGGTGTAGGGCTCAAATGAAAGCCCTGAAGCCATACTACAATGTGATATAAGCATGTCCTTGAGGCATTTGTTCGTTCTCACACAATATCATAGATAGTGAAAAATGTCAAAACATGTGGACAGTTTTTTGAGCCACTGTAATGTTCACATGGATCAAAGCCAGCCATACCATTATTGCTCAAATCATGAAGGTGCAATTGAGATGTATTGAGAACCAGTGTCTGCTCAGTGAAGTGTCAGTAATCATTCTCTTCAATATATGATTCCATTATGTGTGCATCCAGATACAGCTCTAGATGCACACATATTGTGCTACTAACATGTATCAGAGCATTCACAGTGTCCACAACATCACTTGAGATTTCACTGGTTTTGTGGCATTGACCTGCACCAAACTGGTCTGGTGCATGGCTGACTAACATTCTCACAAAGCCTACTACCATAAGAACTATGGCAAAATAATTTTTCCTTTACTCTGAACCAACTGCTCAGCCCAGGAGATTTTTTTACTTTTCAAAATAGCCTGGCACTTGAGGATGATTATTTTTGGACAATTATTCATGTGTTCAGTTTTGCCTTGTTTGGTTTAGAAATGACTCAGACAAAATCTTACACCTGTCAGGTGACTTCTAAAAATATTTCCCACATAAGTTACCCTGTGGGAACATTCATAAAAGCCTAAAAATGAAGCACTACATCTCCTTACAAGACAAATAATAATAATAGCCAAACACAAATACACATCACATGAACTAGAACATTATGTAAGTAGTTTCCTCACATACTGCTTTGTTCCCAGAAAGTCAGATGACCTACTTAGTGTCATGATGACTCACCCATATACCCCTATTACTCATGATGATGTCAATTGGCTCATTGTGTTTGACTCATACCCATACCTTGTCACTCTATCTGACTAAAGTAGTTTTCCTAGTACATGGGAAACTAGGAGCACAGCCACTGAGTTTATGTATATAAGGACTTTTTGTTTGACAAAATAAAAGAAGCAATTTTACCCCCCAGTTTTTATCAGTAAGGTGTGATCAAGATCAATAACAGTGAGAAGCTGTTGAAGATTGGTAGGTACCCTTCTGTGAGACTGCAGTAATAGTGTAAGAACACCATGCTCCACAACCAGCAAACCTGGTTCTGTTTCATTTGTCGGTCTTTCTACATTCTTCTTTTATTTTCCAAGTTCCTGTGTTTCTGTAGCAGACATATTCCAGAGATTTGTGTTGTCTCTTTTGTCTATCTGAGGCTCAGAGCAGCTTAGTGGGGAGACTTTAGGAGTTGATACTTGTGTGCTTGACCACACACATCCAAGTAGTGATACTGAGCTAGGGTTCTCATTGCCAACAGGCTTTAGCTATTGAAAGGGGACTTGGTGCAGACCACCAAGGATGTCTGTTCCTGACTCTGTTTAATACTCATCATGAGTTCCTTGGCAGAGGCTCAATAGTATATAAAGTTCTCTGAAGCTTTGACTAGTCCTGACCTTTGATCCTACCTGCTTGTGCTTTGGGGAGTGACATCTATTGCTTCACACAACCTGCTGGTGGTGTTATTGTTGCACAACATAGCTTTTCCTTTTTCTTTTTCCTTGTCATCTCTGTAGTCCATACACTAGTGGACTGACTGCTTACTGCTGATCTCACAGAAAACCTTCTTCTGAATGTAGCTTAGGTACCACTGAACAGCCACCCATGAACAACCATGTTATCAGTCATTGGTATTTGTCTGAATCACTGACCATGGAGATATTTGGTTTTATAGGTGTTTATCTATAGATCATCTATCTAAGAAGACAGTGGTCCATCATCATGCCCATCATCAATGGCAACAGGATCATGTCCAATGATGACAAGTATATGTAGGTGTGTGCAAGCATGCAGTCTGATCATATTTTCTCAGCTTCCAATTCTGATTTCTGGCCCAGCCCATGCTTAAGGAGCCTCAAGATATCACAGGAATATTTTTCAAGGGCAGCAATGTAGATTTTGGTGTCTGTGCCAAGTTTACCAGTGTACATGTCAAAACATGTCACAGCTCACTCATTGATCTCCTTGATATAGGGAATGAATGTCTTGGACTTGCCAGCTGTTATAGGGATTTCATTTACTGTGGGCTTGTATAGGCAGATATTACTTAGTGTTATGTTCGCACTTTTGGTGCTTATGTAATCATCATAGTTTTCACCACCTACCAGTACCAGTCTGAGACTGAGAGTTATTAGCATGATTTCCTATCCTCTCTGAGCACTGAGCTTAGTCTGGAAACCCTTTAGGGTTGAATAGCAGCTAGGCATAGCATGTTTGACCCAACTTTAGAAGGCTACTTTCCAGTTCTCTTCTTGTTGTGTTTCCCACACTGTGCTGGAGAGTATCTTCTGATGCAACTCTTGCACCCACTCACCTGCATCCTAACTCCCCTGAGATTTCTTAACAAGTGTGTGTACCTCACAATAAGATGGGAATTCATCTATTGATGCAAGCTGTTGAAGCATGCTCACACTGTGCCTCATGTATATCATATAGATCTGTAAATATGTCATTTATTACTTCATGCAAATCAGAAATAATATTTACATACCCTTATGATCACTGAGATATTGGCCAACAGCCAGTGGACCAATAGCTCACTCCAGTGTCAATAATGTGCCCCCATTGGGAGGATGTCATGCATCAATGTAATAACAAGCCATTTGTTCTTCCATATGTATCTTCATTAGTTTCAAATTCTTGTCATCTTTGCCTTTCTCATATTCTTGTCGGATCAGCTCCAAGGCAGTGTCTTTGCCCTCCTCTTAGTAGACATCATAAAAATCATGCAATTTTGACACCAATTCCTCCTCTTGTGTCTTGGCATATATGTGCAAGGTTTGATTTTGACTTAGGTGCAGGCCAAGGTTACCCTTTCCAGTGTTGATGGTATCTTGTGAGTTGTCAGTCTCATATATCACACTAAGTCCCTGCATCTAGAGTTGTATCTAGATGTGCAACTAGACCACTGGTATATTGTAAATGATGTGCCTTTGTTATACAGGATAATGGCCCAGTTTCCAAGGTCTTGAAGTTTGCCTTTCACTACAGCAAGATGATTCCATAGCTCAACTGCTTTGTCACTGAATCATCACTGGGTTCTTTCACCCCCTCAATACATGTGATCCTCTTCTTGAGCATGGCTTCTTCATTGATGAATGCCTGCACCATCTTTTTCAGCATGGCCACCCAGTGCTGGCCCAATGCTAGTATCAGCAGCTTCCTGTCAACAAACTTCACCTCATTCAAACTCTCCCAATCATTCCAGTTTTCACTCAACTCCTGGCCAGCATGGAGATGGCTTGGTGCAATAACAATCATAAGAGCATTGCTTTCCTTGTACCATTGTCATCCGTGCTTCTCAAATGATGTAATCATCTTGTTCACCTCACTCAAATTTTGTGCCCTGTTGTTGTATGTACCAAATTGCAATTTATTCATGATCTCCAGAATATTGATCTTGCCAATTCCAATGTTCACCTTTGCCACTGTGATATCCAACTCTTGGTTCTTACATGTAAGATCATTGTTTAGTGATGCTGCTTGCACGGGATGTGTGTCCAACTTAAATGTATTTCTCTACAATGATGTCCATTTAGGGTATGTCAGTTCCTGTATTGGCATTGCAATCACATGGCACTTACACCACCATCAGCTGTGTTTTTGGATTTGTGGGGCATGTTGATGAGTCAATGTTGGTGGTACATAAATCACTGTATGTTGCACAATCTCTCATCTGATTGATTAAATATGTGCATCTAACTCACTTCTAGACTTGTCTTCCTCCTGCCATAAAGTGCCTCATGTTTTAACCATTACTTCTATTTGTTAATATAATGTATATACATTTATTAGCACTTAATCCCATTGGTTGTTAAAGATAGCACCCTTAAAATCAAATATATATTTATATATATCAATGGTATGTCATGGCTTGCACATCTAGAACCTGTTCTAGATATGCAAGTCATGACATAAATAACAACATCCCTTGTGCATCTGGGACAGGTTCTAGATGCACAAGTTGTGACATACACATATAATATCACTTGCACATCTAGAATGGGGTGTACATGAGACTTGATGTTTTGAAAATGGCTAGAATACCTGTACCTGAAGCAAACCTACTTACAAAAATCATATATAATCCTTGGCCAGCAGCATTGCCCTAGCATGCTCTACTAGCATTCAGTTCAGATGTTTAGTCACACTGTTCTGCTAAGGTGAGTCATGTACCATTAACTGATGCTCAATCCCTTGCTGATGAAGGTACTTGTTAAACTCTCCACTCAGGTATTCTCTCCCTTGATCCAAGCACAGCTTGGTCAAATGGACTCCTGGGAATTAGCATGCCAGCCAGGCTTCATGGCCTTAAAGGTAGTGAGTGCCTTGCTCTTCAGTTTTAGGAACTGAATCCTCATTTGATGGCTGAAGTCATCTGTGAAACTGACATAGTACAGGCATCCTCCAAGACTTGTCATCTGTGCTGGGCCCCAGAGGTCTGTATGCACTAGTTCACTGTAGGTGAGTGCCTGGCTGTCACTTTGCTCAGGAAACAGCTTCCTCACTGACTTGGCTTTAACACACACTTCACAGAATTCCAGTTTGCTCATAACATCAATATCAATGCTGGTGATGAGGCCCTTTTTGGCCACATTTAGGAGTGCCTCTTGGGAGGCATGGCCCAGGACTCTGTGCAGTTCCCCAATGGTGAGTTTTTGTCTGGCTATATTGGCATGCTGTGTCTGATGACTTGTCACTATGCTATACAGGCCTTGGACCTGGGGAATTTTGGCAATGATATCCCTCTTCAGACCCTTGGAGAGGATACAGCATATATGTCCCTTGAAGAGGACCGCTAGGCCAGCTGCAGTGATCTGATTCATCAAGATCAGTATGAAGGCCATTTTAGGTGTGTATAGTGCATTCTTCAGTGTTACCATGGTCCTCTTCTGACCTAGAGGCAGATCAACTTTGATGTCTCCTTGACCTATGGCACTTAAAGTAGAACCATCAGCCATATGGATGTCTTGGGGAGGGATGGTTACAAAATTGGAGAATTTGGCTTGGTTGGGGAAAAAATGAGAGGTAGTGCTGGAGTCTACAATTGCTCCACATCTCTCAATGGGTACATTTAAGTCCTTCACTATACTGTCCAAGTCTGACATTATGAACATGTACTGGTCTTGGGGTTCAGACTCTGCAGCTGAGTTGGCCATTTGTTTCTGCCCTTTCTGCCCTTTTCACCTTTGCTGATTTGGGCCTTGTCCCTCCTTCCCACCTCCCAGTCTCCAGCAATCAGTCTTGTAGTGGCCTTTGCAGTCACAATTAAAGCAAGTGACATTCACATTGGCCTTGCTACTGCTGGTATTGGGTCCACATCCCTTTCCCTTGCTCTCCCTTGCGGATAGAGCAGAGCTGGTGCCCTTTTTGGCAGGTCTATGGTCAGTGAGCTGCCTATGCTTGTATTCCTCAGTTATAATGGTAATTAGTTCATTCAAGGTGAGTGGGGTCTTTGTGATTTTTGCAGCAGCACTGATGGAGGACAATAGGGGACAATATGACTCTGGAAGTGAGTCTAGGATAATGACATGGAAGTCTGCATCAACGATACTAACACCCATTCTAGCTAGTGACTCCTGGAGTCTCAGCAATTTAGAGAAGTGCATTCTGACATCTCCTCCCTCCTCACATCATGTCTCCTGCATCCAGTGACACATATTGCTCTGTATGAGCTTCATTTTACCCTCATGTATCTGACAGATTTCTGCCCAGATATCCAATGCCTCCTGAAGGTTCTGCATGTGCAGCAATAGCCAATCCATGATCATGCTGAAGATTTGCTGCTTAACTAGTGTATTCTTCTGTTGGTACTCATCTGTCTTCTTATCAAGCTCATCTATTTCAGTCTGTGTAGGTGTCGATCCATTGGCCTTTTTGAGAACCTTAGTGGTCTCGTCAATGGTGAATGGAACTGGTGCACAGGCTTGTCCATTGGTATATCACATCAAACCTTGGGCTCCTATTGCTGTTAATGTTTTTTCCTTATAGGTTATCCAGTTCAAGTTGTCTTCTGTGAGCTTCAGGATATTGAACAGGCTGGAGTTGGTTCCAGGGAGCATAGATTCCATGGTTGAGGCAGGGCTCATAACCTCTTGTTATGAGATGAGTGAGAGGGGCAAGGAATCTATACAACAAGTATACTACATTATTGTTAGAGTTTGTAGTATGCAGGTGACAATATTTAAAGCTTACATCTCAGTATATTGAAAGAACTGAGATGTTTGGGCGTTTCTACTGACACTTTTAAGGTAAGTACTGTTATAACTCAGATATAAGAATAAAACATAGAAAATAATATAGGACATGAGCCAATGTCAATATGTTGCTCACCTCTGTCCATTTTGGCTTGTGCTCGTACCTCTCACTCACTTCCCTTCCCTATCTCAGATCCTTCAGTCTTGGTTGTCTCAGATCTCTTGGAGTCCAACAGATGACTCACCAAATAAATTTGCATACCCACTACTGGGCAGTACACCAGCACCAGCAGTGAATCTGGCCTTGAGCTTCATATACTTGGTTTTGAGACTGTAATATTCTTAAGAGTTTTATCAGCGTACATAAGTATTAATAGGAGACTATGTACCCCACAATGTGGTTTGTGACTGAATTGCAAAATTTCTTCAGATTCTGATGATATGCAGGGCCATATTTGGTGTGATTTGCAAATATGAGTTTGGCGATGACAGCGTAGATATCACTCTTGTCCTTGCCCAAGGCCTTTTCATCATCAGTAATAGGCATTTTTTTGCTGTCAGAATAGAAAAGAATCTGACAATCAGCAGAGTTAGATGTGAGATGGTCAACAAGGATATCAGTGAGAGCATCTTCTTTCCCCCACTGAACCATTACCCTGGGTCCAGTACTACTGGGAGGGATGGAATAAATATTCAAGGTAGATGGAGGGGGGTCCATTCCCCTCAAGAGCAGATGAGCATTAGCTCAAAGTTGTGCAGACTGGCAAGCATGTTGATGAGCAGCAGGCATGTGTTTCTGAACTCCGAAGTACAATGCTGGACTGACCTTGAATTGCAGTATACTGCATGCATCAGCAAAACCCTAAGTTAAGGTCCCCCCTTTTACAGTGCTGTATGGTGCTGTGTGGCACTGTGTGATGCTGTATGGTACTATGTAGCACTGTAAATGGGGGGACCTTAACTTAGGGTTTTGCTGATGTGCTGTGCTTTGACAATGTTAGAGTAGCTGACCTTCAAGAGACATTCAAGATTTTATTCTGAGTACCATTATTGTTCACTCCCACATCAGGAAATTCACAAATTCCTTATTTTGCCCTTAAACAGACTTATTTGCACTTAACTGCCTTGTTGAAAATGGATCTACTTGTCTGAAATTTCAACTTGAATGTATTCAGAAAAAAAATGTTAAAGTGTATTAATATATATGTTTTATTGTGTTTCACACTCAAAAAATATAAGATGTGCTAGGTGAATGATGTGAGAGAGAGCAAATGAGTTTTGAGATAAGTGTGTTAAGCTGATTAAGGACATTAAGGAATAGTGGTATTCAAAGTAGAATTTGGGAGGCTCTGAAAATGTGGGTAAGTTTGACAAATTTCTTTCAGAATCTACAGGACATTCGGCAGACCCAAGTGGGGTCCAAAATCCAATCTCTATGCTATGCATGCAGGATGCCTGCCCAATGTCCACAAGTACGATGTTCAGAATGAATCAAAGCGCACATCAAAACTACAAAGATGGCTCCACAAAGGCCCCCACATGGTAGTAGGGGGGGAGGTATAACTCATGGTATGAGGGGATGAGGTGGTGGGGGTGCAATAGTGTCCAACACCATCCAGCAACCATCCACTGCTGTTACTACTAACTATATGGCTACCCCTGCTGCTACTCCTGCCACTGCCACTCCTGCCACTGCCACTCCTGCCACTGCCACTCCTGCCACTGCTACTCCCACCACCACTGCTGGCAGGGTTACTGTCAGATGGGAGACCTGCGACTTTGATCACACCAATACCCTCATACAGTTCCTCAAGACTCATCCTGGCGCCTGCCATGTGCTCTTCAATGAGTTGAAAAAATCTTGCAATCCCACAATAACTGAACCTGAAACTTTGGGGAGCCAGAAGAGTCATATCTGGGTGACAATCACTCAAACTATTTTTGCAGAGGATGAAGAGTATAAAAACATATATGCACAAGACAATCACAAGTTTGCACTTGCAGTGAGCAACCATCTTAACTAGTATGTATTTCCCCCCTTTCTTATGTATTAATTAACTGACAATTCCTAGTCTCAGAAACAAATATAAGAAACATTGTGCTTGCTTTCTGCAGACCGGTGCTGGCATCAACCCACTTGATGCCACTGGTGCACAAAATCCTTGAGGTAGGGTTTATTTTTTAAAATTTATTAAATTACGCTACAAAAAATTATAGAACAAGTACTAGCTGACTTCCCTTGGTTCGATGCACTCAATGCCCTTTGGAAGGGCAATCTGGTGTTTGCACCGAAGACAATTTTGTCTGCGCCCAGTGTGGATCACACCAGTGGCATGGCCACCCTTACCCAAGGGAAGGGCAAGGGCAAAGAAATAGTGCCCCCTCCCCCTGATCCCTATGATGCTGTTGGGGACACTGAGGGTGACCTTATCAACGATGTCACGGACTTGCCTCCGCTCACCCAAGGAAAGGGTAAGGAGAAAGCTCTCCCCCTTCCCTCCCCTGATGAATTCATGGATGAGACTCCCTCCCCCAACAATATCGACCATTCCTCCCACATCCCCCAAGTCAACCCTCCCCTCCCCCATACCCTCTCCAATGATGCCAATGACAACATGGATGTCCAGCAATGGGATGATGTCAGGGATGACAATTTTGAGCTGGCTGAACAGGGGGATGATCATGCCATCCAAATACATATATCCAACAAGCACCCTTACCCATCCCCCTCACTGCCCCCTACATACACTCCCTGCACCCCTAAGTTTCTTTCCCATGGAAAATTTCAGATGCACACAGATCATGCTCTTAATCGCAGTACCATCCACACACCCAAGCCACCATCCTCTCTCCAGTCATTGTCACACTCACACTCGCACTCATGCACATCAACATCACCATCATCGTCCACTCACAGACCTGCTGCCTCCCAAAAGTCTTCCTCCCTCTTGAAGTGTGTTGATTCCAATATGCAGGATGTCCAGGGTCAGGTCCAGTCACTCACTGACAGTATGAACTACATATACACTGTGAAGGCAGCCACTTTGGAGTACAAGATTGCAAAAGTCAATGCTGACCGACATTAACGCAACATCAAATTTCAACATGAGCAGGCCAAGATAGAACGTGATGAGGCTGCTGCCATCTACCAGCATTCACAAGAGGCAAAGGCCTTGGAGCTTCAACTGCTTGAGGCCCAGGCCAAAGTTCAGATGGAGAAACAGGCTGCCCTGCAGCTTGAGATTGAGCTCCTCAAGTTGAAGGGGGGTGCAGCCTCAGCATGAGTAAGGGTGCTGCTGTCATTATGTTACCGTCGTCATCGTGTTGCAGCATCATTGTTTTATCATTGTTTGTTCATTGTCATCACCCTGTTGTATGTGCTCTTTCTGTTCTTGTTTCTTTGTTGTATTTCAGGTCTTACATTTGTGTACATGTCATTCTTATATTAAGTTATATGTCTTACATGCCTCCTATGTTTCTATGGTAATACATGAGCTATCTGTTGTCTTGTCTTGTGTCTTGTAGGATTCCTGTGTGAGATACTACCCCAACAAATTCTGCATCAACCTTGCACAAGCTGCATGGCCAGGGGTGCCAAGATATGAGGTGTTACCCACAAGGCCTACATCAGGGTCTGGTAGCTCTGGGGGAGGGATAAGGTCTCTTCCCTCAACCCCAAGAGCCCAATTAGAAGTACTACCTTCACCATTAAAGATGTTATGATTTTCTTCAAAGTGAATAATCATGTTATGAAGGATGATGCAACACATCACCCAGTAGGAATGGAACTGAAGCTGGTCATCATTCTGCAATGGGTGCCTCAGCTCCCGGAGAGACTGGAAGCGGCCTTTGAGAGCAGCAAATGTGTTCCACCTGAACACAAATCTAAAAATATTTAATGGACATCAGGAAATTGAATAAATAAAAATAATAGATATACCTTGGATAGGGCAGTGTTAAAAGCCTTCTGGTCACTGGTCAAGGCCCCATTAGGAGGCTTCTTGAAAGGGGGAATGCACCATGTCTCCAGGGGATAAGTACTATCTGCCCAAATCCAATGATCATCCTCAAGAAGTGTTGCATACTGTTGAAAGACACAAGTGGATTGGAATGCAAATGCATCATGTGCACTACCAGTGTGACCAATGGAATAATCCACTATAGTGAGATTGTGAGGTAGGATGACTGCCTAAAATATTTTTTAAATCAGAAAAATTGGTGTCAAATAAGAAATAAAACACACCTGGCAGTTGAGAGAGTATTGAGACTTCCTGGTATAAAATGATTTTCCATAGTGGCCTGGCTTTTGAAGGAGATTGAATAGGGATCCATCAACTGCCAGAATTCCATTCCTCCACTCTGGGCAGGACTTGGACTGAACATAGTGACAGGCACATGTAGCCTCATCAGAATCAAGAGCAGGGAAGCAGATAAAATTATCATGCTGTCTGAGCAGGGCAGTCATAACACAATTAGTGCAGTTTGTGACAGACCTAATGCTAATGCCTGCCCACTGGCAGATGTCCTGATTTGAAGCTACATTGTCATAGTAGCCAGCACAATTAAGAAAGATGGCAAGTTGTATAGCAACAGGGAGTTGGGGATTATTGGACTGATTATAGAAGACAGGGTCATCACTGATTTGATCAAGGATATCATCAAATATATCAGGGTTGACACATAGCTTTGCCCGGAATAGATCAGGGCAATGGATAGCAAAGTGGTCGAGAAGCTGGATCTGTGGTGCCCACATAGGGGGTTCATCAGGAATGTGAAGGACACATGCCATCTGCACCTCATCCCAAAGAGCAGTAAGAGATCTGATAATACAAGCATATTCTTGATGAATCAAAATGGAGCCATCTGATGTGCTGGAACCATCAGATGTCTGTGACATAGGTGAGAGTGGTGATGGGGTCTTGATAACAGAATCCTCTGAGATAGAGGAGCCAGAGGAGCCAGAGGAGTTAAGACCTGCTTCTGCTATAGCATGCCCAACCCAGGCCTTTGCAACATCTAAGGTAGCAGTATCTATTTTATTGAGTAATTCTTGATGGTGAGACTGGTAAGGCATGGTGGGTGGGCTGTTATCTTGTTATCATATGTAGTACTGATCTGATCTAAGCAATTTTTAAGTGGAGTTTCAATTTTAGGCAGCATGCATTTCTGCCACCTGCACTGTGCCATGCAACGAGCACCCTACCTATGACATGCTGACGCTGACCATCATGCCTACAACAAGCACCTCTTCCTGCTCAAACCTCATGTTATTGTGTTCCACTCAGAGACAGACCCAGATGATTTCTTATGGCGCCTCCAGATACCTACTTTCCCTCATCTCCACCATCATTTCAACACAAGTCCCATACCTACAGGATGGACAGCTGAGCCTGAATCAATTTCTGATATCACAACCGGCTCCTCCCTACTGTGCAACACCATTACTTCCCATCAGAGGGACTCACCAGCACATGCTGTCTTCTTTTTGCATCCCCACCAGAGCTACATCGCATTGTCTTGCATATATCCCCAGCACCATATTGTGCACCTCACATGCCTACCTAGTGCCAGACCATCCACTGCTGCACTCATGCAGCTTTGAGGTTTGTTTGTTGACGGTACTCTTATTTCCACACTGATGAATGTGTTCAAGGTTCATGGTGCATCATGCACATGGTTTGATGCTTGAAGTGTCATCTCATACTCAAGGTTTGCCATGTGCTGTGCACATAGTTTGATGCTTGACACTTTGTAGTTGTGTTAGCTTGGTTTAGAATAGTTTGTCTTTGCTAGCTACAAAATATATGAACATGGCGCTTTTTTTTGTCTGTGCATGCATCTAACCCTAACCTTAATGTGGGGACTTGGAGAGTTTGAAGCATTTGAAGTGGCTAAGTGTTTTGAATGGAGTTTTAAATTAAGTTTTTCAAGTGGATTTTCTGAACATCTTTCAGAACGATTCTGAAGTGTTTCATAACATTTCAGAATCATTTCAGAATGTTGAAAATTACTGTGTGGAGCACGGTCAACTACAATGTAGCATGATATGTGGATTCAAAATAGTGACAAATAAACACCTATTATAGCAAGAAGGAAAACCTGAGACACAGAGAAAACAAATGTCATAATGAAATCCAGAATATAGCATTCTCATGGATAGCTAAGGAGTAAACAACAAACCCAGTCATCTGATGTCTACTATAGAGGTTGTGTGGATACAGACTCCTTATCTGGATATTCTACCCCAAAGCGAGGTATGAGTGTAGGGTTAGAATTAGGACTTTGTGGCAGTGGCAGTGTAGCATACGGCCTCTCTTGTCTCTGCACCACACAGTGCATGCTTATGCGCTGGCCTCTCAAGTTTACTCATGCAGGAAGTTTGCCATTGCAAGCTCTCATCAGGTTCCTTTCTGCTACCAGGGAACTATTTGCATATACAGATGCCTGCACTCTTTCTTGTGCAGGATGCCCACAACACTGCTCATGCAGATGCCCACAGATGCCTCCAAGCCACTACCTCTTTTGTCCAATGCTGCTTCCCTCATGTCAAAGCATTGCTCTGAGGCTCCTAAAATTTGGGATCCAGGGTTGGGGATCACAGCTCACATCAATTCTTTTGCACAGGTTGGGGCCACCATTGGGGCTTCCACCCGAAAAACTATCTGCTTCAATAAAGCAAAAATTTCCTTTCATTCTCATCACCACTACTAACAGCGCTTCACGACAGCAAATGCAAAGTCTTATACATGATAGCTGATATTTAATCAACTATATCTTTACACCACACCATACTACAAACAACTGAAATGAATGTGTACTACTTGCGAGATGAAGAATTGATTGTTGACCTGTTAGGACTTATAAAAGACTGAAAAACAAGTCAGAATGTTCCCTTTACAATCTAGATATATGCACTTACTGTTGTTTATCCTTGAAATGTTTTGCTGTCTCCTCTACGAGTGCATTGATCCGAGAATCTTCAACACAAAGATCCTCTGAGGGATGTCGCAGAAATAAGTCATTATCAAAGTCTCTTAACAATCTAATCATGTCTCAACCATGGCTTCTGGATAAAGCCACATATGCATTGAAAGGGGACAATGCAAAACATGTGGTTCAACCAATATCGACCAAAACATGCTCAATAGTCTGTCCCTGTGACTTGAAATCTGTGAATGCATACACAGGACTCAATGCTAGCTGCCATCGAGTTACCATTGTTGATGGGTTTGATCCTATTGAGAATTTAAAATTCTCTGGAATCAATGGCACCTGATGTTTTGTGAGACCAGGTAACAGGGGTAAATCGCAGAAATTGAGCTCCAATATTACCAATGCAGGAAGATAGTGGAGAAAAACTTTCCCTGCAATAATTGCTTCCTCAGCTATTCGATCTTCTCTAACATCCAGCTTTACTTCCACCACTCTTCCTCAAGATCCATTAGAAAGATTGGTGGCTGTAGCTAGATTACGGGTTACCATAACCTGCATACCCTTCACCAATCTAAGCATTGTAGGAAGTTGTTCCATGTCTTTCAAAGACATTTGAGTGACCATCAATCATTGTTGTGATTTGAGAGATTGTCCATGTGCCAAATCCTCCGCAGGACAAATAAACATTGTTTCACCCGATAGGGAACAATGTTTCTCAATGGCATGATTGTTCCATTGGATCTGTACACTATTGCGAGGAGTGATAAGGACTGTGTGCATCCAAGGATCAACAGAAAAATCTGGAACTTGACAATCCTTCATGGTCAATACCAGTTGTCAAATTTCTGCAAGGTTGTCAGAAGTACAAGCTCCTATTCATGCATGTCCAAGAAGGTCAAGCCATACTGAGTCAGTGATTCAAATTTGCTGATGGAGATTGACAACAGTATTAAATTGCATGAAAATGTTTCTTCCCAACTGGCATTTGCTAGTGGTTGGACGTTGACAGTATAAAGCATGATTATGACCAGCGACTGGAGGAAATTGATGAAAATCCCCTGATAAAAGGACACTAAGACCTGCAAATGGTGTGTTGACCAAACTTCAAGGAACCGCATTGGCTAAGTGATATGCAGACACAACTTGAGACAATAAGTAGAGGGTGTCCAACATCAAAAAAACTCATTTCATCCACTGCCAGAAGAAATGTATCATGCATGTTTGCATGACGTCATCTAGCAGTTTGTGCACTTGGTTGAAAAATCCATGAATCAGTGCGAGGCAATCCTTTACCTGCTGGAAGTGTGCCCCAAGAGTGTAAAGTTTTGCCTCCAATTTGACAGGCAGCAACACCAGACAATGCAGTTTTAGCAAGGCGATTAGCACTCCCAACATCAGAGAACAACTGGGTTATAGCTTGTAATAACTGTGTTTTCCCTGTACCACCTTCACCATGTATGACCATGAGGAGTTGGGGTGGATCATTGCCAATAAGAAGTTGACAAAGATGGTCTGCGATTATTGTGAATGCCATAGCCTGTTCTTCATTCAAATAACTTGGAGGGTCAAAGGGTGTCATTGTAATCTCTTCCACAGAGTTTGGTTCAGTGACAGCTTGCAATTCTGTAGAAGGAGGAATGGATAAAGATAAAGGTGCTGTTTTGACTCCAGCTGCTATAGCTTCCATATCATGAGGTTCTTCGACAATAGAGTCCACTTCCGCAATAAGATGTTGCCACTCTAGACACTGCTGTAAATTATCTTCTGTAACAACTGTGGCAAGAGGCTGATGAGGAGCTGGACATCGTCCAACCCCAAAAAAGTCATGTTCATCAGTGATATTCATAGCCACATCTGCATAAACCATCTCATGAGTAGTGAGAGATCCTTTGCAGGTCTGCAAGATGTCATTGTCACTGATTACTGGATCATCCAGGGTGTTGGTGTTATCACTAAGTCGAGGTCCTTCCTCCTCTTCATCATCAAGGTGCTCCCCAGGGTGTATTGCAGCATAGCCTGAATATCATGTTACTCGATTCTTTTCTTCCTCACGCTTGGCTTGATCAGCACATTCATGAAAGTACTGAATATTAGCCACAATAGTTTGCACCATCTGTGGGGCATCTGAGATGAAAGAAGCAAAGGCAGATTCAAATGTCTCTTCAGTCTTCTTCAATGTCCAAACATCTTGCCAAGGTTTTAATAAGGCAAGCATTGATGCACAATAAAAGGGACATGAATCAGAGTTGTCAGCAGATGGAAACCATGGTCCAGGAATGTGAGGCATGGTTTCATGCCCTGGAGCATGTAATACTTGAGCATGACCTGCATGTGAGCTTTCTGCAAGGTAAGGAACATGAACACCAGTGTTAGCATTCTTATGCATGACGGGCACATCAGTAGCAACCCTGATGTTGTATGTGTTGAGAAAGAACTCCAAATAGCTGAATTGTTCAAATTCCTGTCCACAATCAACATATTCAGAAACTTGATCATGTATGCAAAGAGTCCTGTTGTAGATCTCAACAGAAACATACTCCAACTTTAAATAAATAAAAAGATCACTATAAAGAACAAAGTGACTTACTTCGGAACCAGATGAATCAACATTGACAGTTAAACCCTCAGCAGACATATGCGACTTGTGACTAGTAGTTTAAGCTCTGTTAATGCAATTTAAACATTAGTGAAATTGCGCACTGTAAATCTTGCAAAGAAGGAAAACATCTCTTCAACAGCCCAGTGACTGAACCCCAGTGAATCATTTGAAAGTGATGTGAAATATAGTGATCTCCCCACCCCATCAAATATGAGACAACCTCAGGTGTGCTAAATTCCTGCTCTCAGCTAAGAGCATTGGCACACCGTTGTAGCAAGCACTTGTTTAGAGTTTGAATATCACTATTATGAGCTTCATCTCATTGGTGGTATGCCACTGTTTTGGCTAAAAGGGCTGAGGCATTGCAAGAATGCTATTGTCATTTCGCAGCATATGAGGATATATACCAGGCAATGTGCTTCGTTCCTTCACCATTGGTAATCAGCTTGCAATTGTGATTAGAATGTGTGGCCAACAAAATGGTGGTGTTCCAGTTGTTAAGGAAGTGGTATGTTTGCTGTGGTCCCCATCCTCCATAGGAATTGATCCATGCCTCAGAAGCTAGTGGAAAGGGTGCTTGACGCTTACACAATAAATGTCCACCACTAACTTTGAGACAACCAGGTCCACACCTGTGTACTTGAACACCATGAACCAGTTGTCCTTCCACATCATGATGAGAGCTAGTAAAAGAGGATAAACACAGGTCAAGAGGACACAAATAAGATACTGCCTTCTCTCTAGGTTTTGTGGCCAAGGACTCCTCTGTGACTTGATCATGATGTGCACAAATATTAGACACAATATATGAAGCAACATGGGATCAAAAGTTGGTTGATTCCAATAAAGTCTTCATTCGAGTAGCTGTTGGTGCACCTCGTAACCATATAAGTGTATGAAGGTGCAATGTTCCTTGGCCTTGAGCCTCCACAGTACCAATATAACCCTCCACTGTGCCAAATATTCCTTCTCTCTGAACTATATTGCCAGACCATCCATGTTGATGAATGGTGATGCCCATCAACTCCTCAAAAATGGCTTGAACTATAAAGTGAAAAAATTTGGCAGCAGCATAAGGATCATCTGTGACAATCTTGGCATGCTGAGTGGAATCAGGACCAGCAGTACAATTGAATAAATCAAGGTCAATTTCTTCTCCAGCAAACACTTGAACAATTGGATTGTGTGTATTGGTAGGATTGATTGTAACCCATAATGATGGCAGATTGCAAAGAGCAGTCATGCCCCAAATGTAAGCACAAATACTGATCCTGGATTCATCTGTGCCAACAACATTAACTCAAACTGCATTGAGATGTTTTTTCAAAGCGCGAATAATAGGATTGGAAATGGTTTCCTTTTTAGCCTCTTGATGAGCAGCAGAAGCAAAATCTTCAGAAGTTAAACGTGCAAATGATACTTCATTGTCCTGAAAAGCTTTCTCCCGTACTTGGAGGACTGCATAGCGGCATACTTGATGCTGAAGGTTCAACAGCTCTGCTGGCTTGCAGAGCAAAAGAAAGACAGAAAGAGGGGGCTCTCACTCTGGAGTGAGAGGAAAGCCTACTGACTCTCTAAGTGTTGGTTGAAGTGCACCAGGCGATATGTTCGACCCTTCAGGGAAGCAAGGAAAGCAAGATCCACAAAGTGACACCAGGTCAACTCTGGTGAAGTGCACTGGAAGCGTGCATGCAGGAATGTCAAGTGCATAAGAGCGCGAAGTGTGGGAATAAGGCGCACACAGTGCGCGAATGTATAAATGACTGGTAGAAGGTGTGAAGGCATGAACTAAGACTGCTGAGTGGAGACTGATGATAGTAGACTGGGCTGATGACTAGGGCGACGACTCTGATGGAAACTAACTCATGATAATTCTGACTGCTAGACGCTACTAGACATGATGGTGGTAGGTGTATCTCTCTGTGGTGGTTTTTGTATGAAAACTTCCTCAGCAACAGGTAAGCTGTGCCTAGGTGTGCTCCCAGGGCTCGGAAGCGAACAGGGAGTGCTCTGAGTATGTAAATGATGTAAATAAGGGTCCATGATGAAATAATGCCATACAAATACTAAATATGGTCTGATAATGAGAATAGACAAGGAAGGACTCACTAGGGAACTGGTTGGACAATGGATGGATGCTCCAGGATGCTGCGCGACAAAGGGCGACCAAGCACGGGAAGAGCGCACTAAGCACGTGTGCAGGAATGCATCGCATAATGTGGGAAAGTGTTGCACCTCTGGTGCATTTTACTGGAAAGTCATAGATAGTGAGTTGCACACTATACCAATCATTGTGATTCATAATATGGGCAATATATGCCTGGAGGAATCCCATTCCCTACAATGCTTCTGGATGACCCCAAACACTTGAAACATGAAATGGAAATCTTTCCTAAATCACTTATCAGCATATTGCATAGCCCACTTGGCATGTGCTTCATAAGACACTGCTCATGGTCGGAATACTTCAAAACCACCATGGCCATAAGGAAACAAGCAGGGAAAAGCACCCAAAAGGTGGTTCAGATCATCAGTTGTCCCAGTGTACTGCACTCCACTGACATCACGTCAAGCATATTCATTAACAAAACTTGATCCATGTTGAACCATGTAAGACTCCCCAAAAGAATGAGATGTGTTTGTGAAAGCATTGGCTAGGACATCCTGATTAGAAAGCAAGGTCACTTCCACATCAATAACACCATGAGCTTGAATAGGGACAACACAAGGATCTAACAAAAATTTGTCAACAAATACTATAACCAAGCTTCATCCACTGACCAACATCTCCACTGACTTCAGTGTCTTCTTCTCTTGAATTGTTTGTGGAGTCCAAGGTCTCAAATGTAGAATGCAAATCTACATAGCTTAGCAAATATAAATAGATGTTACAAAAAAAACTAACCATTATCATCGACATTTCCCACCACATAACCAGCTCATTCTTGCTCCAAAAGATGTTGCTCGGTGGAGTATTTTACAACAGAGAGAAGATCCTCTGGAACTCTGTTCTTGGGCAAAAGTGATAAATTCGCTTCCAAGATGATGATATCATGATACAGATGATTCTCACTCTTCAGAAACTTCAATGCAGCTTGGATACAATGTTGACTAACAGTAAGAAAGAGTGGAAGAGATTTGACTGGGAGTTTACTGGGTCTGATAATGGTGACAGTGATAGTCATAGCAAGTAGTGTGGGTTTATGTGGCAACAGATTGCCTTCAACCATCCAAGCAATGTCAGGTGTATTCAACTGATAAGTCAATACATTTCCCTGAACACCACTATTCAGGGACATAGAATCCCATTGTGTTGCACCCTTCCACTGAGGATATAGTTTGACAATGTAGACAGCAGGAAAATACAGTGTGATAAGAAGTCACTCTGGAAGATTAAGGATGGAAAGAACATCAGGTACATCTCCCACCCAAAGCCCATTAACCAAGGAATGAACAGGGACGTTTCCCACTTTAAGATCATCTAGGCATTCATCACAAATGGGTCCTTGTGATTGGCCTTCATCTTCTGAAAGTGAATTGGAGTGCAATAAAGCTCCATGGATTAAAACTTGAGCATGGTGCCGAATGATGGGTGTAAGAAGATAATGATTGGGAAGTTCATCGACATACACTTTCTGCAAATCTTGAACAGAAAGCTCACGAGCACAGGACAAGCATACAGCAACCATAGTCATGGTGTTACCAGTATGATCAATGAAACTCACAAGTGCTAGTTGTTTAATATCTTCAGCAGGATTCCTCAAAAATTAGCATCCTCATCTTCTTCAGAAGACACATCTTGAAAATGTGCTTGTTTTAATTGGCCTTCTCTTTCCTCCTCCTGGTGTTCCTTTTTCTGATAGTAAGCTCGTCTAACAGCTTGCTGTAATTGAGCTGATTGAGAAATGGCAGCAACAAGATTATCATGACAGTGTTTCTCAGAATAACTCAATAGCGAGCCAGCCTCTGTAATGATATCCTTCATCATCAGAGATTTCACCTGTTCCATCACATCAAGCTCTGTGGACATCATGACTGGCAGTGAGGAAGATATAAAATGCTGACATAAACAATGACCACTGACAAATACACTCTAGTCATACAAGTACCAACAAAAATTGTGTCATCCCCCTTTCAACCACAACCGCCATGTCCCCAACTTTTGACCCTCATGCCTATCACATCAACAATGCTACTAAAAGAAGCTATGCTGCCTCTCCTAACTTCGTGAACTCTACAGCTTGGCAACACACTGAGACAGGCCTAGAAGTTGTTGACTCTGATCAAGAACCCTTAGTGACTACCATAGTTGGATGAGTCTCTCCATATTGGCTCAGATGCGGACCAGAGGGAAACCACTTTGCCAAAGGCTCAAGTCCACTAGAGAAAGCCAAATATCAATTCCACATTTCTCACCTGTCTAACCCTGAACTGTCCGCTGATTTCACAATGGCAGTGCAGCACTTGGAGACATTACAAAATGAAGTGGGTAAGATGAAAGAGCACAAAAACATGATTATTGAGGATGTGACAGGCAAGATGTTGCATCTTGCTACAAATGTATTTGTAACTCGGGTACGACCATCATGCTCTAACCATGCACATTTGTGTTGAAAGTAATCTACAGGATGAATTGCTGCCTGACTCTCCCCACAGACAAAGAGCAGAGAATGCACCAGAGATGGATGAAGAAACTAAAAACTGGCCAATTTCAGACAATTTTGCTAAAGATTTCAACACCATTAAATAGAAGTTTGCAGCACATCCACTTCCCCTCTACCATGATGACCACCTAGTACAACCTGAACATGCCAACAAGATTCTGAACAGAGCTATTGTTGAAGTTCAATTCCACATCCAACACTGGCACATTAAAGAATTCGATAGCTTCCAAGCCACAGTGGAAAAGGTAACAATACTCAAACTTGGTCCAATTTATGTCCCTTCAAACTACAAATGCGCACATCCAAGTGGAGACACAGATTTATCAGGACAACCTGTATCAAAAAGAGTACATCATAACGAAGAAGCGAGTTCATCCAAGTTGTCCAAAGCTTAATAAAAATTTCACTGTTCCTACAAATGATCTGTATTTATATTGCACAATATGACCTTGCTGTGTGCCATGTCAAAGACTGATGAAAAAAAAAGGTGATTGTGGGAGCAACAGCCCAACAGGAAACAACAAAGTGCGAATCGCTCCGCACGGTCACAAGTTGGCAACGCCGACCCCTAGTTTTACTTTGAATACCACTAATGTGTGAATTTACTGATGCAGCGTGACCAAGTAGTCATTGGTATGCGTAACCACTGTCCACATGTGACAAAGTGAATACATAATTGTCTCCTAGCCCGCTGTCAACCACACAATCCGAACAATCGCGATCGATAGTCCTGCGTATCCCTGACAAACAAAACAGCTGTTATCATGTCATCAGGTGTCAACTATCACAGGGATGGGGCATGAGAGACCCATACGGGTTCTTTCATCGCGCATTTGATTGCTGTCAAGATTTTGCTGACGGGCCCTGTCAGTGATGTAATGCACCTCCTACTGCGTAACCCCTTTAGCACGAAGCGCTCTTGCAGGGTTAAGACAAACATTGGTCTTATAATCCGTAAGCCCAGCATTTGCTGGCCCATAGCGTTTTGTTCCCATTTGCTTCCATGTCAATGAAATCCGCAACCCATAATATGTTCACAACAAACAAGAAATTAGATGATCCGGAAGAGCTAGGACCTATACCGTTATCTAATTCCCAAACAGCTTGTTCACAATCAGGCCCTCCGGATGGCGGGTTTCGGGCCTGGGGGACTGTTTTTGGGTGGTAAGCCACGTCTCAAATGATACCCGTATGTTGTGTGTTCAACAATCACGATGATGCCTAGTTTCCTCATGCAATTTTGTGGTTTTGGGTTGGTTCTCTCTGTTCGTTCGGGGCATGTCAGTCAATAGCAGTTGAACAGATACATAGCATCTTTTGGAATTTATCAAGGTACGCAGCAGTCGCGCGATTATATATATCCAAAGTTGATAAACGACCTCGGAAGATTATTACACACGAATTTATCTGACCAACTATCCACCATCTGCAATATCGTGAGTCAATATGCTTTTGCTCTGCAAATTTTGGTCTCAGTCAGTGTCAGATGGATTGGCGCATTGACCTCGTTCCTCGCAGTCAATGTCACATTGATCTCAGGTCCGCTGTACGACAGAGGGTGGTTGTAAGTTTCAACTTTCCATAACATTCATAGTCGATTTTTTATCACGCTGGTTGTCAATAGCTATCATTTGGTGATCGTGGGGTCGTCGCTCCAATCGCTGTCCTTGTTCGCGTTGTCCTTTGCTAAGCCTGGTCAGTTCTACATGGTGAGCAGCCCTGGTAATTCTGTGGACGGGCTACCTATACGAGGTGACTAGATCTTCATGGTTCAAGGTGTCCTTTCTGGGATTGGGATAGGCCTAACGTATGGTCCCTCTTTGGCAGTCGCCTCTCGCCACTTCTCCAGAAGACGCACGCTGGTTATGTCTCTCGTCACATCCGGTACACCACTTGGTTCCATGATTCATCCGATCATGCTCAATCACCTTTTGAATGGTACTGTTGGCTTTGCAAGAGGCGTTTGCGTCAGTGCGGGCTTTGTCAGTGCTCTGTTATTGATCGCCTGTTTGTTCATGCGTACAAGAGAACTGCCTGTACCGACTGTCAGTTATACCGCAATGGCGCGAAAATGTTTTCGCGAGGTTCTCTTCATCTTCATGACCGTTGGGTAGGTTCTCTTTGGCATCCACATGAACCAACTCGAAGTCCTTGGAACTGATCGTGCCTAGGATCCTACTGTGTCAGACCGGCTATTTCTTCCCCGTATTCTACTTACAACTGGACTCTATCAAACATGGGATCGACGTACATTTCTCGTTCTACTCCGTACGTTCAATATTTTATCGTCCGTTGTCGACTCTTAACCTGATTCAGCTTGTGATCATGAATGCTACCTGTGTCGTCGGCCGCTGCACGGCAGGAATGATTGCAACGTACACGGGGGTGTTGAACTTCACGATCGCATCCACTGTTGCATGCAGTGCCATCATAATGTCCATGACAGCTCTGAGTGACGTGGCCAGTGTGGTTGTGTTAGCACTTGCTTATGGCTACTTTTCTGGTGTTTGTATGTCACTGCAGCTCGTGTAATTCCTGGCACTGACTTTCCAAGACATCGCGCTAATAGTCCCATTGGTGACTGAGTTCACGCCCAATTTGTCCGAGCTAGGGTTGGCTCCCCCCACATTTGCATTCCGGTGATGTTGACCCTCATATGCAGAGCGCGAATGGGCATATGTTTTGCCTTCACTTGTATGTATCATCTGGCTCTGTCTCGGAACTTTTGATAATGCGCAAACGGTCAGCTTTTAGCGGATTACTCGGTGAGTAGTTGCTTTCCGGCCTTTATCCGCCATTGAACCAATATTTTTAGGCGGACCAATATCAGGCGCTTTGCTTGGTTCTCAATATAGGTGGTGGATACCGTCGCTCTTCAGTGGGGTGAGTATTTCACATTGTTCCTGCACTTGCACAAGCCTTGTGCTAACATTTACATCTAGCTCGTCTCCCTCGTCGGAAGTTCGATGTTCGTGGTGATGCGCCTGATGATATATCGCCGAGGAATGAACGGAAACTATCCGTAGCTGGCGGGGACACGTGAACCACTTGTTTCGTTAAATTCTGTCGAGGCCAATATTCACTCGTGCTGGATTACATGTGACTTATTGGAAATATGTGTATGAATTATTCTTGTGTCGAACGCGTGTGCAGAAGTACAAATATTCTCGGACTAATCTATGCTGTAGGAGCGTGCGGGCATCAACCCCGGCTTCAAATTGAACGAACAGCAGACAATGTTGAGTCTCTGTTTCGTAGATGCCTCCATGGTGATGAAATCGTCAACAATCGACGTGCTCTGCTTTCATGCCAAAATCAGGAAACTAGATTTAAATCGTCATTTAAATCTACTCCAGTGTCCATGACCACTGATCACTCATGTCAACGAGCATCAAGCGCTACTTGCAAATTCTGATCTCGAACAATTTTTCCCACTCAGACAGAAAACAAAATAATATGACATTGTGGGTCAGACTGGCCGAGAGGCACAATGAGCAGCAACGTCACATTCGGATCAATAACTTAACTTTCGCTTCCTTAAGTAAGTTATCGGCGTTCACTCCTAGTGCGGCCTCTCATTCCGTATGCGTAATAACAGTGGAACAGATGTAGCAGGGCGGACATTGGATCTTCTTTCCTTCAAGCCTACTTTCAGCCACGCAGGCCGAACAGTTGACTATTTAGATTTCCTGTTATCGTGCCATCAGGCGTCTATCCTCCAATCGCAAGGGCACGAACCCTACATCAGGAAATCGTGAGTTTACTTAATCCTTACTTATTTCGACCTTTTCCCGCTTATTTACAATGGATCTACTTTTTTTCTGAAATTTGACAACTGCTTTAAAATTGAGTATTACAATATGTTTGTTGGGCCTGAGAGACATCTTTCATTGCATAAGACTAACAATTAGTGACTAGTATGAAGCTTGAGTGACATATTAATGTTGATGATTTTCTTTCTTAAATGTTCTCTTGAGGCACCATCTTGCAAATTGAGAGTCCAATAATTTTATAGCACACATTTATGATGATTGCTAACAGATCCTGATAGTTCAGTTGGGACCAGGTGGTGATTTAAGCATAATAAGTAGATCCATTTGAAATAAGTGGGAAAAGTTCGAAATAAGTAAGGATTAAGTAAACTCATGATTTCCTGATGCTATGGGACCCTGCAGCTCAGAATTTTGATAAGTATATGTAATGCATCCATCGAGATGACTTGCTGACGCCTGTTAGCGACGTCATGGCAATGCCGGGCAGCCCCTTTAGTATGAGGTTGCACGGCATTCTTGCAGGGTCACAGCTAGTAGTATTGTCAGCAACTGCGAACAGCTGCAACGTCCAAGCGCGCGTCGCTGAATAGTAGACCACACGATTTACACCCACTGTAGGCTGCAGTCAGCCATCTCCGAGAATAGACTCCCGTCACAACCATAGGGAGAGTCGTGTAGAATTGATGAGCACACGTGTGTATTCCCAGTCCTTGCTCCTCCTTTCAGAGAAAGACATATGTAGTGTCTGCGTTCCGCAGTGCGATGTGCCTACCGAGAACCTCATTGTCAAGAGTATAAGAAGCGCTCGGACACTAGTGGAAGGGCCCCGACCCTCTCTCGCACTCGCATAAATGTCCAGACGGTTGTCCCCGGGCAGCTGGCGCAATCAACTTCGAGTCGTAAATTTGGACGGTAAAGAAGGATGAGTCCATGACGTTGTTAGAATATGCTTGGCTAAATGTTACTTTGGTGTCTACCAAGATACTGCCTCGGAAGATAGATTGTTAACCGCCTTCTCCATGTTTCTACACCCAGCATTACCTGACAAAAGAGACTGTCTATTACATAGCGAGTCTTTACTTGTATCTTCATGACCATCCGCGAGGGCGTTTTTAGATGGATCAGGACTGAACGCATTTTAGTCACCCGGGCCGCTATGGGCCTCAGGTCATATGTGGACGTCCCAAATACGTCTCTCAAGATGGAAATGTCGCGTTCACATCAGACGTTGGTGCTTCATTCCTCAAACCACTGTTGGTTGTTGGTTGTTGCATCACCAGTTTGGGCTTCATGCTCTCTCTCGTGCTGGGATCATCCTGACATTATAAAGCTTCGGCTGGCACACTTGGAGAAGGCCATCATGAGAAGCGTTATTATTGTTCTAGCTATCGCCTTTGGCATCACGCTGTATTACGCTTCGGACATCGGAGGAGTCATATAGTGGATCATTAGATTCGGAACCGTCTTTTACCTACTCGCCTTTGAAGGTGACCTAAGGATTGCAGAAATCACGCAGCAGGAGGGATTAAACATGACGGAGAGGGGCCAGGCCTCCCGGCAACACATTTGGCATCATGGGGAACTGCTTGATTAAGGATTATCAATAGAAGGATAAGAGTGGCTGCCCTCGCAAGCTCGCGACCAGACTATGGAAGCACACTGCACACTCACCCCAGATGACGATATCGTCACAAGCGAAGGTGGTCTGGAACGCCCGGCTGCCAGACGTGACATTATTCGCAGTATATCCCGTCGAAGAAACACAGAAAAGGCACTTATGACACCATGTTCCTTCACAATATCTCAGATCCGATCAAACCCAGTGAACCATGGACAAGGGGAACTCACGTCTTTCCGCAGCTCACCTTGCCGCCAGCCACGGAATCACAGTAAGTAATCTTCGGCGCGTTACATCGTCACTGGTGTTGAATGGACTGCGCGACAGCTTCAAGCATATATTTAGAATTTGCCGTGCCTCGTGCAGTTATCCAATGCTCTCCCGATCAGGGTGAGTTGTCTTCATTGCGTTTAGTTTGTTCGTGAAACATGGAGCCATACAGATCAGATGACGCCGAAAAGTACCTAGAATGATCATCAATCATATGTGAAGTGATGACATAGATGAGCGCGAAACAGGTTACCTACGCCCGTATGATGCAGACTCCATGGCAGTCGTACTCCTTCCTCGTCAATGCGACAATCGCCTAGCAGAGTCAGATGAGTACTATTTTACAAGGTAGTCGAAGCAGCTGACCTGTTTCTGGACATATTCTCGGCAGATGACCACATTCTGACGTTGATCATGGCTTCTTGTCCGAAACATTTTTCCCGAATGGGCTCATATCAGCGATCAAGCACGCCAATATGACAGAGTACTATCACCAGATACACAGAACAGTAATCATTGAGGCTAGAAGCGAGCCAGCTGATTTGCCACAACGATCGATGGTCATGTCAGGTGGTCGAGATAGCCTTAGTGGGCTCAAGGAGTCGTTGCCTAGTAAACAAGCTATAAGTAGTTGACTGGACTTCCGACACTACTATCTCTCCATACTTCCTTTGTCTCCACCGCGGCGTCCAGCTGCCTGCGCTAGTCTGTGTGCTCAGCAGGCCAAAGTCGCAACTGTTCAGACACCCGAGAACGAGATCCAACGTCACAATTACAAACACGCTTCACCGATTCCGAAAGACAGCTAGATCCACGGAGCCTGGAGTTCACTGGACCAATCCTATCGCGTGTGACGGTATACTCTACAGGCTTGCGTCGAGTCCGTGGTTCTTGGATGACGGATATGTGTCAGCCAGTGAGTTTGCTGGAGGTTTTAGTTGATTTCCAATTCCCCAGAGTCTCCGGGGTCGTGTTTGATCGCACATACGACGACCAAGGTTATACATGTCACTAAACGGTCCGTTCACCGCCGTCAGACCCACAAATAAGTATTACCCCGCATCCATGCCTCCATATGGATCTACTCTTTCGAATGGACAGTTCTATGGGATGTCCGCATTCTCAGCGCCTCTCATCGGACTCTAAAACGATGTCTCCGATTGGCATGTCTGCCCCAGAATCCTCTCTTCAAGCTAGGTCCGTTTATTTTACGGAGTTTTGTACTTTGTACCCTTGGCTTGTCATCGTGTCAAACAAGTGGGACAACTCCATTTTTGGCTTTATCATCTCTTTCTCCTTTGGGGCACCTTGGCCGCAACCTGGCCGCCATCATATCTCGCGTCCAGCGTCGCTTCTGACATCTTTGCAATCAATAATCCTACTGTTCGACTTGGATACTAGTCGGCTCAAGACAAACTCACCGAACCAGTAATAATCTCGTCAATATGATAAAACACCGGGAGAAAAGGGAGGAGCTTAATCATGAGGAAAGGATACATTACCTTCGGTATGTATGAGCAATCTTGCGTGAAATGCGGCATTGACCTATCCCTTCGTAGTCGGCCACAAGTTGAAATTTTGCACTTCAGCTCCCTTTACTCGCCGCCACCTAGTTCGGACCGTCAACACAGGACTAGAAGTTCATATGGCGTTATGGCTGTTGTCAAGAGATCTCAATTGGACTGATCCAGTTCGACAGGATACTTCCGGAAAGCGGAGCACATAGCTGCGCCGGGCCATACATTGCGCCCCTTGTTGGATTTACGTGTTTGGATTTTCAAACACCAACTGAACGGCGCTGTGAAACGGATTTGAAGCCAGCGTTCCTTAAGAACATCTTGACTTGGAGTTATCTTCTATAGCGGATACTCTGAGTCGCTCGCGATTATCCAAGTTCGGAGGGGAGGACGATATGTGTATGTGAGCGGTGCAAGTGCCTCAAAAGCAACTTTTATGCATTTACCAGCCTGCGGTATTTCCTCGGAGAATCCTAGGTGAGCTACAACTTCTCGTCAGGGGCATTTGTCATTCTTGCGCCAACGTTTCTAAACGAACGTTTGGTTCCAGGCTCGCAGTCGCTTGCCCTGACAAGGCCGCTGAGCATGCTCCTCCAGGGATGCGCTACCTGTGCCCCCGAACGCCCCACGTCAATCCGCCACGTATCTCTCCGCATCGATTGTTTGGTCAATTAACTCGTTGTATTTCATCTAATGACGGCTGGGGTTATTTTTGTCGTCTCCTCGTCTGGGATCCGTTCTATTTGCAGTTGTTAGCAGTACACCACATACCCATGGTATTCCTATTGACCGGCACTGAGGTCCGAATAATCGACCCTATTCCTGGAAATCTACTCTTAACTCGCTCGGATTGGTTAGTGTTGTCGTTTTCAGATTGGCACTTGAGGGTGGCATATGTTCATGAAGCTTGTCTTCGAATCTGCAGGGGACGGCGCGACTTCGGGCCGGTCATCCTGCTTCTCTTGCTTCTCGTCGTGCGAATCCGTACTGGCCGAGCTCCAGATCTTCCGAACATCAGTACTTGGTCGACAGCATGCAGTCGTCAGTGAGGTTCCCACAATGTCGTGTACCATGCTGTTCTGTCAACCCCCAACAACTTCTTTACCTTGCCGGACCTATTTTACTAACGCCGGCCGAACCCCTGAGCATCAGTGCGACTGCTCCGCCATTCTGCCGGTGAAAAGCTCCTATGGTCCGCGGTGGTGTTCCAGTTGATAAATTCCCTCGCCGTACTTGCAAAATTTAATTCCAGTATCTCCGATTTACTGCCGTCGCTCTAGGTTCCCGTCCAATCGTCCCGACCCGCATGGCCCCATGTCAATGGCACAATTATGCTCTATTACATTACATGCTTCCCTGAAGATATCAACCATGCCTAAGTACATTATATCGTTCGTCGGCTTTAATCGGATACCATCCTCCGTGATCGCGGTAGTGCCTCCAGTGATCCCCCGGCTTGGCTGCTCCTATTTCCATTTGCCCCTTCAAGACCCCACAGCACGTTTTCAGGGTCGTATACTTTGGCGAATATTGTTCTTGGTAAGTCTTGCAGGCTATCCGAGTCCGAGTCGGCTCGCTTACCCTCGTATCACTGTCAGGCTCCGCCAGTAACCAGCAGTGACCACTGTTGAGGAAGATCGTGCCTCAATCAAGCTTGATGCCGTTTCATTGTTGTGCATTGGCGATGTGACAATTTCTTAACCTACGTCGCAAAGGAGACTGAACGCCTGAGATACGTGGGTTATGTTATATTTTGCCGCATGTGGGAATTGGGCCACAGACCCCTAAGGACTGATACTTTTCATCAATGCCTTGTCTTCTTGGTGCCTGTTCTTTCGTTCATTATTCCATGATCTGTCAGTCGAAGGGTCTTCTTTCTTACCGATCATTACCAAAAACGTGTCGGATGGCTCAACACTAGTCCGCGAGCGTCTACTAATTATTTCAGCGATGATGACATGAAACAATCGTCCACCCTCATTACATTGTACGCTGATTTGGAACAAGATAAGGCAAACATACCTAGGCGCGTCCAATCTCATAACCTACGCTTCTGCGATCTCATCATATCTAATCTTGGGATAACTTACGCCCGCGGGGGCACCCACCGCCCAGTCCATCGTCATTGTAAATCCCGGAGAGGTGCGACAAACCTAGGCCACTCAGCGAACAGCGATATCAAAATCAATAATTATCATTCGATTTTCCCAGTCCCGTCGATACCTCTACGCAACGTATCTCACATCTGCCATACCTTCTCCTGCCTCGATACAATGAGTTTATATATTGCCGGTCCGGTTGGCCCGCCTGTGTAGGCAATTGTTACTAATGCTAATCGTTATTGATGCTGATACTAACGGGTACCGCACTGGTGGAGGAACATCACTGCCCCACCCTGTCATATCTATCTCCATCTTTATTTTTTTCCAGTGTAGGCGCGTTCCCTGCATACGGAAATTCCCGCCCCTGTTCTTGCACATTCATTCTGATCGTGATTCCTGCTGCTCCCCGCCTACCATTACTGTTTCGTCAATATGATTGGAATGCTGATGAGTGGGCTGTGTTGGTTCGCTGCCTATTGCAGGGGCTGACGTTTCAGATTGCACCATACGTGATACAATGCGCGCTCCACATGCTGCTGCGCCTCCGTTATATGACTCTGGTTGCTCGCACTGCTTCTGGTTTATCATCGATGATTGCAACCACCACATTCATTTTATCTATCTCCTTGTGCTGTGCGCAGTAATCGGATTATGTATGTAATCCCCTAGTAGCTTTACATCACCTATACTCGGCACAATAATTCTAGCATAGCCTGCAGGGCACCTCCCAGCGGCTTCCCGTTTGTAACGTATCCCGGTCAATATAAGAGGTGACGGCTTTCAGATTTGTCAGCGTGCGATGTACCTGTTACAAGTTGGTTGGCAACCTGTACTAGCTTCCTGGAGTTATTATGTTTAATGAATTAATCGCTTTCAACAGTGTGCCGAGATAGAAAGGGCACACCACCACCGACGCGATTGCAACACACCTAGGAGGTACCTATGCATCACTCAAGATCTCACCCCTGTCTACAAAGTCGTCATAAATTACGATGGAGTCTGGTATGTGTGATAAAATATTACGATATATCCCACTTATAAACGACAGAAGTACTTCTGTAACTATAGTAGAGTTCAGAACCAATTCAATACCAAACAAAAGAAAGTTAGACTTGTGTGGCGGCTCGCCTGGGAGCAGAAAGCATGGGTCGATTAATGATTAAAAATTGCACTGGTGTCGGCTGGCGATTATAATCGACCAGTGAAATAGGCTTATGGATAAAAAGCTGGCAACGGCGTCCCGGGGCGATCTGGATTTGACGGGGTAGAGAAGAGAATTCCGAAGATGTGCCTTGTTCCCTCTATCATGTTCGCGCTATCAAAGATCAAAGGTATAAGCATGCGGGTCTGAATAGCTGTTGTTTCCTGATCTGGAAAGTAGTGGTTCCATCCGACTTTTCGATCAGATTGAGGGTGAGGAAATTGTAGTATTGCGCTCGCACGTAAGACTGATTTAGCACCAGTCTTGGAGCCAATAGGCGAAATTTGATGTAGAGAGTATACATAAGTAGGTTGGTTCTAGAGTGATCAAGTAGGTCGAGGGGGTATGTTGAGCGAAAAAGGCCTCAGGTCGGTATTCACATCGTTTGCGGTTCCGCAGTTTGCATTGGATCAAATTTGTCCGAGGAGTGTGGTCTGGTTCACGTTGAACTGTCAAAAGTCGGATGGTGTTGTGAAATTTGGCTTTGTGTTCTGTCAAGTGAAATAGCGGGCGCCATCACGGAGATTGACGAGTCGGAGGATGTAGTAAACTTAAAGCGTTGTGGTAGGGTCGTGTGTCGGGACAATCGTGAAGAGTCGCGGGAGAAGATATGATAATTTTCTGAGATTGTTGTTGCAGAGTGGGGAGGAGAGAGTATCACGGTGCCGAGGCTACGAGGGATCGGGGGTAGTAGGATAGGACGGAAGTTGGACGGCCTGAGAGAGAAAAACTAAGGATAGAATGGAGGTGAATGATGTAATAAGAATTGTTTTGGAATATTTGTTTTAATATTTTGTGCCTGTTCCCATACTCGGACCGAGACCCCGAATTGGGGGAGGAAGTGATAATAAAGTGAAGTATTAACGAGATCACATATCTTCACTTTGTATCCACTCTCATGTCCAGCTATAGTACTACAGTAAGACAAGAAGGTTTCCAGCTTCCTTCACCTGCACACACTGCTTCGTCATCGTCAGAGACGCCCACCTCACCTCCTCCAACGTCCCCAACTGATCTTTTCATGCCACCAAATCTATCTTTTCTTCCCGACTCATTTCGCAAATTTCCAAGTGCTGCTCAAGCTCACTCTCATCATCAACCAGCTACAACACCAGGCACTATCGACTTCGCCGACGATCTCGCAACGCTCATAGACTCGCACACGCACCCGCACCATGCATCACACGAACGTAGTACATACGATGCAGACCCATACCGTCACAATATTTTTGACATCAGCGCTCCTGCAGCCCACTACCGACCTCCATCATCAACAGATATTTACCCAAACAGTCAACAACAACACACCAATGATCTCCCCCATGCCCATTTCAACAGTACCCTTCCTGCCTTAAATAGTACTATGCGCTATGAACCACACCCAGATCCGCCATCACATTTCACTTACCGCCACACCCCATCCCCGCACAACCCCAACTCACGCAGTCGTAGCCGTTCACGCCCCCCAAGTCTCGGCCCCACCCGAACATCCCGCCGCGATCGCCGCGCCAATAGCATTAGTTCACATGTATCCGGCACTTCCCCGCCCCCTCCCGCCCGTCCTCACGCCATAGTTATCCCCGGTCGGGGTGGTGGTCCAACAATGGGCGGCTTCTTCGTTCCCGGTCAAGGCGAATACTCGCTTCCCACACCCGACAGTCTCTCTCATTCCTTTGGCGGGTTCCAGGGATATAATGCGGCAACCACTTCATACCCTGCCCAGCAGCCTTCCTTTGCTTCGCAAAACAATGTGGCTATAAATTATGGTAGTTTTAATGGCCGTACCGGAACTCCTAGCATGGGAATCAGTCCGAGTGAAGTTTCTACTTTGGGTATACTTGGGGGCACCACTACATCTGCTGCCCCTGCGCCTGTCAAAGGAAAACATTCTGATGGTGATGGTCTATCAGAAAAAAGACGAAGAAGGCGGGAGAGTCACAATGCTGTCGAGAGAAGGCGGAGAGACAACATCAACGAAAGAATCGGCGAGCTAGCAGGGCTAATTCCAGGGGTGCTCTTTGAATGTGATGGTAGGTTTCTTCCTTTCTTTTTTGGTCCTCGGACCTCCCTTTCCTATTTTTTGACTATTCTCGGGAAACTGTTTATTCCCGATTTTTAATCTAACCCTCGGATCTTTTCCAATCATCTAACTCATCGCCATAGCTCCGCTCATTGCTCCAACATCCCCCACCCTCCTCAGCGCAACTTCACCTGCAGTCGAAAACAACGATCTCTTCTCACTCCCCCTCCTCCCAGACGCAACAAACTCTGACGAGGGTCTTCCTGACGTCCCTGAAAATGGGGTACCCGGCACTCCTGTCAACGGGAATGCAGTGAAAAAGGATCCAAGCGAAGATGGAGATGATGGTGCGTCTTTTCTGTGCTCTGGAAGGCGGATCCTGACACTCCTGAGCAGGCCGAGGTAACGCGAATGGCGGTGTAAATGGTGGTATCCCTACGAACGGGATTACTACCGCAAATGGCTCTGAGCCGCAAATGATCAAGGCGAACAAGGGGATGATTTTGAGGAAGGTGGGTATCCTGTTTTGTATATCTGTTTATTCTTGGCGGCTGTACGGTGCTTTGTATTGCCTATATGCGCCATTTCCCAAACTATATGCACTGTGTTGCACCGCAGTAGGCCCATTTGCCAAATATGGGTATTCGTTTGCTGCATATATGCGCATTTCCTCGTGCTGATTCACCCGAAAATCGTTCAATTACTGACTCCACTCCCCAGTCTGTGGAATACATCCGCTACCTCCAACAGCTCGTCAGCGTGCAAGCTTCACGCGGCCGAGATCTCGAAGAACGCAACCGCGTCCTCGAGCGCGAACTAGCAACGATCCGCGGAACCCCCCTCCCTTCCTCCCGCTCTGCCTCAAACTCAAACTCTGTAGATTCATCCAGACTTTCCCTCGCATCCTCACAAACATCCCTGCCACAATCTTCATGGGATGCCGAGAGAAAGTGGGAAATGGACATTGAGGATCGGGGCGAGGATGAGGAACGTGGTCGGGGACGCGTGCGTGCTAGGAAAGAGGAAGTTGGTGCAAAAATCCGCGAGGACGATGTGATTAGTGGGGAGGAACGCGATATGGAGATATGACAGCGATTCATTGTGCCTACGAGATTGGGAATGGTCTCAGCTGGCGACATCGCAGACCCCTGCAGATCCAGACCCATCCGCTCCATCATGATTATACTGATGTCCCTTCATGCATGCACGATTTTCTTTCATGTGATTTTTCCCTCTCTTATCACCTGCCTCCATGCACATTGTATCATTCATAGCCTTGCCATGGTTTTCTGTGTTATTTCTCCTTATTGGGTCTTCTTGTCGTTCTTGACTACATCACAACGCCCCCACCTCTTCAAGTTCATCCCATACGAGCGCCGGGGTCTCACGGAATTTCTATCCCGAACAGTGCTTCTAGCGTTACCTACCTGCCACTCACATCGCGCAATCGCGGCAGCCCGGCCCGGTGATTTAACACTATTTTGATATCTGCATTGCGACACCGGGGGTTGAAACCCATCGAGCCGATGCCTTTGCATCTACCCACTATTCCACTCCGTCCGTCCATCGTCCACTGGAAGCTCTCCCTCTATTTCAATTCCTCCATCCACCATTTTACTTCCATCCATCCACCATTTCATTCCTCCGTCCACCATTCCACTCATCCGCCCACCACCTCAATTGGTAGACGCTTCCTTCCTCCTCTCCGGTGCTCATATCACACCACAGCACCTATGATTACCCATCCATCCTCCACCGCAAAATGTACTAATATTTTCCTCGGATCCAAAGCCAAGTCAGTCAGAGTATCTACCTATTGTCATATCTACTGGCATTATCTGTGTCGTATCAATAACAATAAAAGGAGTTTCATACGAGTTTGAGTTTGAGACTGAGATGAGAGATACACTGTGATGTGAGGTTGAGGTGCTGTATAGGGTGAGATTGAGATGAGGCATATGTGGAGTGCTGTCGAACATGCAGTGACCGATCAGAATGAGAGACGGAAGTGGGGAACAGAATAGAATACACCAAAGAATCCAACAGTGGATACTGATACATAGCGATTAATTCAACGACGACCAAGCCCTTATATACGCCCATCCCAGGCCCAGGGACGTACGTACGTCCTCACCCACCTGACATGGGGGTAATGATCACCTGGCGTAGTTCTAGCGCCACCTGGCGAGCACGAGTTCCAAGGATCGATTGACGTGCGAGCACAGGTTACAGGTTATGATAGTCTTGGCAGTGCTCAGGCTAGGCTCGCCTGGTCGTCTTTTTGTTATTTGTTCCTATCCTGGAATTTGGATGTATCGATGACTCGGATGTGTTGATTGATAAGCACATCCGAGGCATCCGACTGGCAGTTACATCGATTGATTATGATTCGATAGTGTCTGCTGATGGGCTAGTGATGTAAACGTATATTGGTATTCGGGTTGCTGACGAGGTGAGGATATCGATATGTCTGGTACTTGGTACCACTTATATTTCCAACCTTGAGCGTCGAGTGCACCGATCTCTCTGCAGGAGGAGCATCAGTACGCACAATGATTTATCTCGGCGACTCGGATCTCACCAGCAGCCACGAGGCAAGAAGGCTCGCCAGTGGCTGAAAAGAACGATAATGTGGCTCGAAGGACGAACCTGGGAGGCACAGCAGGATGCTTCGATGTCTCCTTGGAAGTAGACCAATAAAAGGATGACAGTACTCTTCGAGTTGTTCCTTCTAATTGAGCGCGCGATATAGTGAGCGCTCGATCGGTGACTCGAAACGCCGCTTCCAAAGATAATCAATCTCCTCCGCTCATCAAGCCTTCCCTCAGGCTGTTACAGCGCGAGGCAAGGCTATGAGCGGAGAAGAAGAGTGAAGCTTGTAGAATGGTGGCTCCGCCGAGTCTATGTAGCATCCAAGGGCGGAACAACGCGAGAAAGTGCCATGGCACCATGGTCAGGTCTCCCACCCCATCAATATTACCGAAAGTTGATCAATACTAGATAGGCGCTTGCGTTCGCCGCGTCAGGAGCTCCGGCCAGCCACCAGTAGCATAAGAATCGTTCGATGATGAACCATCAATGACTCGAGGGAGTTTTCCCGTCCGAAGTTGATAAAACAGGTTCAGAAGACGAAGACTCCTCGGAACTCGTCCAGCTACTCTATGAATAGCGTGGTTGAAAGGACCGTCTCAGAGCCGCTGTTTAGATGGTACTTAACAGGAATAGCACCGATGCACTCAGCGAGAATTCTGAGTCTAGTGACGTAACTCGCCGGACGAACGATGGTCAAAGTGTTGCACCATGGAATTGCTCCGATTGGTGTGGTTGTCCGAATTCCTAGGATTTTTTGAGGTCGAAAGAGATTTCAAGTTATTCTCGGCCAGGCTAATGTTAATTATTAGAATCCCAAGCCCGACCGCGGGTAAGACAAGATTGATGAAGATAAGATTGATGCCAGGGTCGGTTCAACATTGTACAATATGTACTCCACTTATTAGTAGATTGGTAGTCCTGAAATATATATCTATGTCTACACATGCTTTCAATACATTTACCACGCACATACCGCAAGATAGTGCCGCCTCCTGTCCGGCCTCAGTCTTGTCTTCCAGTACATGTATATACCGGCCCCAATAAAAGCCCTCGAAGAACAAACAGTTCACCTCGTTTCCGCGCCAAGCTATAGGTATTTTCTGGTCATCTTGGCCGGTATATTATCAAGCGCATCGCCACAAACACCAAACTGCCAACGAGACAGGTGATCTTATGATCACAGGACACAATTTCAGCACAAGGAAGGTCGAGAACGATTGCAACTACTCACCCCACTGAAGAGCGATGGTATCAACCACTTATATTGAGATGAAAGTAAAGCACCTGATATTGGACCACCTGAAAACATTGCTTCAATGGGAAATAAAGACGGCAAAACACTGCTCACTGAGCATTGAACCAAATGCTGAAATTCGCAGTTTGTCAGCAGTCTCGACAGAGCTGACTGATACGCACCGGTGAAGACGAAGCATATGCCCATTCGCGCCCTGCATAGGAGGCTCAACACGATTGACCAGACAGTGTATAATGAAAAAAACCAACCCTAGCTCCGACAGGTCGGGCGTCAACATAGTCACTAGCGGGACCAACACCGCGATATCTTGGATCGTTAGTGCCAGAAATTACACAAGCGGGAGTGTGAACATACAAATTCCAGAAAAGTAGCCATATCCAACGCCTATTACAACCACACTGGATATGTCACTCAGGGCTATCATGGATATGATGAGGATGCTGCATGCGGCAGTGGCTACGATTATCAAGTTCAACAACCCTGTATACGCTGGAATTATTCCTGCTGTGCAACGCCCGACGACACAAGCAGCATTCAAGATCACAAGCTAAATCGGATTGAGAGTCGACGCAGAAAAAGAAAAAGAAAAAACGTACGGAGTAGAACGAAAATTGGACGTCGATCCCATGTTTGATAGAGTCCAGTTGTAAGTAGAATACAGGGAAGTAAAAGCCAATCTGGCACAGCGTGATCCTAGGTGCAATCAGCTCCAAAGACTTCGACTTGGTTTATGCGGATGCCAAAGAGAACTTACCCAGCAGTCATGAGGATGAAGGGAACCTCGCGAGAGCATTTTCGTACCACTGCACTGTAGCTGGTAGTTGGTGTTGACAGTGCTCTCGTGCGCATGGATAAGCAGGCGACCAATAATAGGGCACTAACAAAACCCGCACTGGTACGGACACCTCTCGCAAAGCCAACAGTGCCATTCAAAAGGTGATTCAGCATGATCGGATGAATAATAGCACCCATTGGTGTACCGGACGCGACGAGAGACATCACCAATGTACGTCTTTTGGAGAAGTGCCGAGAGATGACCGCCATGGAGGGACCATACGTTATGCCCATCCCAATCCCAGAAAGGACACCTTGAACCACGAAAATCTAGTCACAGATATAGGTAGCCCACCAATGAGATCAGCGGGGCTACTCACCATATAGAATTGACCAGGCTCAGCGAAGGATAACGCGAACAAGGACAGTGATTGGAGCAAGGACCCCACGATCATCAAATGGTAGCTATCGGCAATCAGCGTGATAAACAACTGACTAAGAACGTCATGAAAAGTTGAAACTTACAACCACCCTCTGTCGTACAGCAGACCAGATATCAAGGTGCAACTGGGTATGAGGAACGCGTTCAATGCACCGATCCATCTGTTGCGCTAACTGAGATCACAAACATCAGAGTAGAAGTACATTCACGTACGATATTGTAGACGGTGGTTCGTTGGCTAGATAAATTCGTGTGTAAAAATCTTCCAAGTTCGTTTGTCAACCATGTACACAACGTATCATGCCACTGCTGTGTACTTACCTTGATAGACTCCAAAAGAGGCAACGTATCTGTTTGAGAAATATTAACCGATGCCTCGATCGAACAAATTTTGGACCGACCCGAGGCCACAAAATTGTATCAGAAATCTAAACATCATAGCGAATGTGAGAGGCAAAACTTGTGAATACCATTCGAAAACATCTTACGATCCAAAAGCAGCTGTCCATGCCAGACGTCCGCCATCTGAAGAGTCAGATTCCGAACACAATATCGAGGGGTCAGAAGACTGCTTGCGTCCCAGCTCTTCCAGAACGTCTAACTTCTCGTTCGTCGTGAGCTCATTGCGAAATCCAGGCCTCCGCCATAGCCGCCATCGAATGAAATATTGGCGAGTAATGCGTTGAACACTAGCAGATGCAGGTATTCAGGATTATAAGGACAATATTGATTGTGACCCTGCAAGAGTGCCGTGCAACCTCATTCTAAAGGGGTTACCTGATAAGACCTGCATTACATCACCGGCAGGCGTTAACAAGTCGTTGACGGCGATCTCAATGCACACATAGAAGAATCCATAGGGTCTTGCAGGGTCCATCCCTGTGATTATGGATACCTGACAGGATTATGACAGCTATTTTGAAGATTGCCGATTGTTCGGCTTGTGTGGCCGACGGCAAATCTAGAGAAAATAAGATCCAATGTTTGCCCTGTCATAAGAGTGACCTGGTGATCAGTTGTACTAGGAGTGAATGCTGACAACTTACTGAAGAAAAATAATGAAGAGAACGTAAATGCTGAAGCGAGGAAATCTACCCATTGAATACCGCAAGGAGATATACGAGCATGCAATATAAGCAATCTATGTAGAAATTGAATCGCAAGCACGCCCTCGATAAGATTTTCCTTGGGGTGAAGTCACCAGCATCGCCTCAATATATCAGTATTAGGATATTTCCTGCCCTTGAGTCGTTCGTAGGCAATTCATACTCATAAGGAAGGCACTCACCTGAAAGGAAGCGCAAGGCAATGCTGCATCTTGCTACGAGATCAGAAATCTAAACACTGCACTGGTAGGCCGTCCCATTCACCGTGATCAAGGTCGACAGAAGTGCGCATTCTCGCACCGCGCTGCTCTAGAGAATAACACAAAGAAATCTGCTCCGACCTCATAATATGACAGTAGCAGCACCCAGCAATGGTCCAGTATCGTTGGAAGACATCAACCATGATATGACTCGTGAGCACAATGGAGCACATCACTTTCGAATGTACAAAGTTCAAACGCACTTCATCGTCGTGCTCGCTGATGGATTGCATATCAGTATTTTGCACCTGTATCAGCAAAGAAAGAATTCAAAACACTTTGAAGGGAGGGGAGCAGAGTCTGCCGTCGTTCAATGCTTCAGTAAAACTTTCACGTGACTGCCCTAACTGTGGCGGTGATTGGCTTGTGTTTTGCCTCATGGTTGTATGATGTCAGTGAAACAGTTTGGTAGCAAATACAGCAACATATAAATATATTGAAACTGCGCGTAGGTATACATTATGCCATCCTGGTGCCACCAACAGCACAAGGATGAGTATGTAGAACAGACAAGTATATATACTGACCCGAAAAAAGCGTACATAGAACACGCGGGAACTTCGCCTAGTTTCCGCGCACTGTGAGTGGCTATAGTGTCTTACATTTACCGTCTGCGGTATATCATCAAGCGCGTCACTACAAGCATGGAACTTCCGACAAATGAGATGAGCTTATTACGGTAGATACAAGTTTCAGTATGGGGCTGCGCAAGTGCAAGAAAAATGCAAAACTACTCACCCCACTGAAGAGCGACGCTAACCACCACCTATACTGGGAAGAAAGCAAAGCTCCTGATATTGGGCCACCTGAAATATTGGTTCAATGGCAAACAAAGACCGGAAAGCAAATACTCACCGAGTAATCCACTAAAGGCTGACCATTCGCGCACTGTCAAGAATTTTGAGACAGAGCTGGATGCTACACACCGGTGAAGGCAAAACATATCCCAAATCGCGCTCTGCGTATGAGGGTCAACATCGCCAGACTATACACGTAGAAGAAGCTAACCCTAGCTCGGACAAGTCAGGCGTGAACATAGTCACCAACGGTACCATCAGCGCGACATCTTGGAAAGTCAGCGCCAGGAATTACACAAGCTGCAGTGCAACACATACAAGCACCAGAAAAGTAGCCGTACACAAGTCCTAACATAACCACACTGACCACGTCACTCAGAGCTATCATGGACATTATGATAGCACTGCATGCGACAGTGGATACGATCGTGAAGTTCAATACCCCCGTATACACTGCAATCATTCCTGCCGTGCAACGGCCAATGACACAGGCAGCATTCATGATTACAAGCTAAATCGCGTTGGAAGTGGACGGCGACGAAGAAAATATCAGACATACGGAATAGAACGAGAAATGGACGTCAATTCCATGTTTGATAGAGTCGAGTTGCAGGTAAAATATAGGGAAGTAATACCCAATCTGAAATATTGTTGCCCTAGGCACGGTCAGCTGTAAATACTTTGAATGGAACTTGCGCAAGCGCCAAAGGTGACATACCCGGCAATTATGAGGATGAAGAAAACATCGCGAAAGCATTTTCGCACAGCTGTACTATAGCTGATGGTCGGTTTCGATGTTGATAGTGCTCTCGTGCGCATGGATAAGCAGGCGATTAGTAAAAGGGCACTAACAAAACCTGCACTGGCACGGACACCTCGCACAAAGCCAACAGTGCCATTCAAAAGGTGATTCAGCATGATCGGATGAATAACGGCACCCATTGGTGAACCGGACTGCGACGAGAGACATTACCAACGTGCGTCTTTTGGAGAAGTGCTGAGAGATGACTGCCATGCAGGGACCATACGTTAGGCCCATCCCAAACCCAGAAAAGACACCTTGAACCATCAAAATCTAGTCGCCACATATAGGTAGACCATCGACGACAAGATTAGCTGTGCTGCTCACCAAGTAAAACTGGCCAGGCTTTGCAAAGGACAGAGCGAACAAGGATAGTGATTGGAGGGCCGACCCCACAATCATCAATTGGTAACTATAAAAAATTAGTGCGAAAAAAGCTACTACCAACATGTGGCAACTTACAACCATCCTCTGTCGTACAGCGGTCCTGAGATCAAGGTGACATTATCTGCCAGGAACGAGGTCAATGCACCAATCCACCTGACAGCGACTGAGACAACAGGCACCAGAGTATAAGTGCATTTACTTACGATATTGCAGATGGTGGTTGGTTGGCCAGGTAAATTCGCGTGTAAAAATCTTAGTTCTTTCGTCAACCATGCATACAATCAATCATTCCAACGCTGCGCACCTTGATACACTCCAAAAGACGATACGTATCTGTCAAAGTGCTGTAAAATATCGTCTCTCTAAGGAACATTGTCAGAACGAACCCAAAACCACAAAACTGTATCAAAAAACTGCCATTGTGAATATGAGATATGCAACTCGCGGGCATCGTTTGAGAAACAATTTACCACCCGAAAGCAGTTGCCCATGCCCAAAATCCGCCATCTGGAGGGTCAGATTCCGAAAAAACTGGCGAGGAATTCGATGAATGCACATGTCCCAGCTCTTCCAGAGCATTTGACTTCTCGTGCGCCACAAGCGCATCACGAATTCTGGGCTGAGCCACAGACATCGAAGGAACTGATTGGCGAGTAAAACAGTATGACAGCGAACGCAGGGCCTGGAGATTATAAGTCAAGCTCGTCTTGCCGTCAACGAAGTCCCCAACCGGAATGACAGGGCCAGATGGAGCTAATGGCTGACTGTCTTCGTGTTCCAGGTGTACTAAAGCCCCTGGCCCTCAGGTACCCGGTGACCTGAGGCAAATACTGATTCGTGGCTAACACCGCATGGGTCTTCATTGTCGTCACTGGAGATATCGACGGATATGAAATAATATGATATATTCGGCTTATCTTTCCTGTGTTTCGAGATTTTCTGTGTGCGCAAAAGTAATTTATGTGGTCAGCGTAGCATTGGTTCGAGCATTGAAATTGATGGGAGGTAGAGGGACCATTGAACTTCTGAGGTTGTCTTCCTTGTTTAAGGTCTGCTGGTGCGACCAGTCTGTCCAGAGTGATATACGAGTCTATTCGAAAACCGCTATTCAGAGCCCACTGCTGCCAAATTTTGACCAATTGCAGACAAAGTAAAATATAGTAGAAAACGAAATTTACAAGACGCGGTAGCGGGAAAATTTGAAAATACTGCTACCGTCCTGATTTAGTAAATCTGGGGTCGCATCTGACCCTGTGATTGGCTGCATGTCGGCGCATGTCAATTGTGACAAGGCAGTTGAATGAGCCCTCTCACAAAGGGTCCTCGTACGTCCTGTGTAAACGCATATGCAGAACGCTCAACTTCCAGTAAAATTATCGGAAGGACAAGCTGATCGCACCGTGTTGATTTGAATCGGAGCTTTGTCGTGGGCTGCTGCACTCTGGGCTGAGTCGACTTCGATGATCACCTTTCAAATTCGGCTTCGGAGTTTACCGCAGCGTATTGGATAGCTCTACGTCGCACACCCTATACAAGTCGCCTATGGAACCTCTGTCACACTTCGCGGCCAAATTGATTTGACGATGCCGGGAATTCAGCTGAGAAAGAGAATGAGGGAAGACCGAAGAGGTAATTATTCAATGGCCGTGTCACGATTCAGACGAGTCTACTCCGAGATGGAATATTGCGGTATCGACACCTCCCTCATGCTCGTGAACTCCTGCTGCGAGGCTCCTACATCGGTAACTTGGCGCTCTGTTTTCGACCTGGTCCACCAGATTCTTCCAGACGATTCATCTCCCAAACATCGTGTAGGACATTCAATCTTGCAAGAAGTGATAGGCGGATAAGAATTGCACTATTGCTGCTTTCCTGCTTAATTTCGGTGAGCACTTACTACACACACATGATGTCCTTGCTCTTATTCGTTTTAGGCGGAGTAGTTCTCCGATCTGTTTCACTAGACCTGTAAGCTCTGGCTTGTATTTTGATCTTGGGTTCTCATTGCCCTTTAGAACCAACAGCCGTTATTGATGCATGCCTCCGACTATTACTACAGTCACGTATCCCTCCTGCCTTTTTACCTATACCATCGATGATCGCCATGTCTATGTGCACACCGTCAATCACTTCACAGTATATTTTCCGAGGACAACGACACCACGTTTCGATCCTATGCGTTCGCAATTTGAGCATATCGTCTCTCAATTGACGTCTTCTCAAGCGCGCCAATTACATATTTATTATAGGTCTGTATATGGTATGAGAAATTGCCGGAACAACTTTTGGCCGCTATAATGAATCTATCCCCATAATCTGGTGTGCCTAGAGCCAAAAGTCAGGTACTAGTTATCCACGCACCATTTATGTACTCTTTCTGAATATGGGCGATGGTAGAAGAATACCACATAGAAAGCACTGGAAGGGTCTTGGTGGCGATATCCCCCTGGTGAGAACTTTCGTTTGCTCGATACCTGTTGCTAATCTGTTTTCCTACAGGAATCTATTCTCCGATATGGTTATCTACAGCCTGCAGTGCGTTCAAAATATGTGGTCTACTCAACGACGTGCGCTTGGATGCTGTAGCTGTTCGCAGCTGCTGGTAATACCCTTGACCCTGCAAGGATGCCGCGCAACCTCATACTAAAGGGGCTGCCAGACATTGCCGTGACGTCGCTAACAGGCCCGTCAGCGAGTCATCTCGATGAATGCATTACATATATAAGAATCTTAGGCTGCAGGGTCCCATAGGGTGCGTGCCCTTGCGATTGGAGGATGGATACCTGATAACGGTTGCCTCGTTAGGAAAATTTAAATAGTCAGCTGTTCGGCTTGCAAGGTTGACAGTGGACTTGAAGGAAACAAGGATGACTACGCAAGCGGCGTTCCGCAGGCTTGAAAAGTGTTATTATATTGCCACGTTAGGGAGACATGCATTTCGCTTGCCCTACTCGAAACCTTAATCTATTGGGAGGCAACAGACTTTCGAATTCCAAAACTTCTTTCCGTTTTAGGCCACTACGCCAGCGATACTCGCTGACATAATAAACCTTGCTCGACGTGCGTGGCGTTGCGCGTCATATCTGTTCCACTGGTTTACGCATACGGATGATAGGCCGCACTAGGAGTGAACACTGACTGACAAGTTACCTAAGGAAGCGAAAGTTATCGGTCCGAGTGTGGTGTGTAATATTCGGCTTTGCTGCTCGCCGTTCATTTTGCCTCTTGACCAATTTGACCCTGTCGCATTGCTTTGTTCTAAGATCATTCGAGATCAGAATTTGCAAGGGGCGCTTGATCTTCGTTAATACGAGGGACCAATGGTCGTGGACACTGGAGTAGATTTAAATGATGATTTAAATCTAGTTTAAAGTTTATCTTGATGTAAAAGTAGAGCCCGTCGGTTGTCGATGATTTCATTGCCGTGGAGGCGTCTGCGAATTAGAGACTTTACGTTGTCTGTTGTTCGTTCGATTTGAAGCCGGGAATGGTGCCCGCACGCTGCTACGGCATAGATCAGTCCAAGAATGCTTATACTTCTAGACACACGTTCAATACACGAACAATCCACACTACACATATTTCCAAGACGTCATATGTAATCCAGCACGAGTGAATACCAGCCTCGATAGAATCCAGCGGAACAATCCACGTATTCCCTCCAGCTACGGATGGGGTCCGTTTATTCCTCGGTGGTATATCATCAGGCGCATCACTACGAATATCGAACTTCCGACGAGGGAGATGAGCTAGATGCAAATTTTAGCACAGGGCTTGCGCAAGTACAGGAACGTGAACTACTCACTCCGCTGAAGAGCGACGGTATCCACCACCTATATTGAGAACCAAGCAAAGCGCCTGATATTGGACCGCCTGAAAATATTGGTTCAATGATGGATATGGCGGATAAAGACCAGAAGTCACTACTCACCGAGTAATCCACCAAAAGCTGACCATTCGCGCACTGTCAGAAGTTTCGAGACAGAGCTGGATGATACATACCAGTAAATGTAAAACATATGCCCATTCGCGCTCTACATATGAGGAGGGTCAACGTCACCGGAATGCAGATGTAAGAGAAGCCAACCCTAGCTCAGACAAATCTGGTGTGAACACAGTTACCAATGGGACTATCAGCGCGATATCTTGGAAAGTCAGCGCTGGGAATTACACAAGCTGCAGTGTGACACGTACAAACACCAGAAAAGTAGCCATATGCAAGTCCTAGCACAACTACGCTGGCCACATCACTCAAAGCTATCATGGATATTATGATGGTACTGCATGCGATGGTGGATGCGATGATGAGGTTCAACACCCCCGTATACGCTGCAATGATTCCTGTCGTGCAGCGTCCGATAAAACAGGCTGCATTCATTATCACAAGCTAAAGCGAGTCAAGAGTCAACAATAAAGAGAATAACCCTCGGCGTACGGAGTAGAACGAGAATTTGATGTCGATATCATGTTTCGCAGAGTCCAGTTGCAAGTAAAATATAGGGAAGTAAAACCCAATCTGAAATAGTGTTGCCCTGGGCATGATCAACTATCAATACCGTGAATCCTTTTGGCGTATGCCAGATATAACATACCCAACGGTCATGAGGATGAAGAGAACCTCGTGAGAGCATTTTCGGACCACTACCATATAACTGACAGTCGGTGCCGGCAGTTCTCGTGCACGCATGAATGAACAGGCGATCAATAACAGAGCACTGACAAGACCTGCACTGGCGCGAACACCTCTTGCAAAGCCAACGGTACCATTCAAAAGATGATTCAGCATGATCGGATGAATCACGGCACCCAGTGGAGAACCGGACGCGACGAGAGACATCGCCAACGTGCGTCTTTTGGAAAAGTGCTGGGAGACGACTGCCATGCAGGGACCATACGTTAGACCCATCCCAATCCCAGAAAGGACACCCTGAACCATGAAAATCTAGTCGCCACATATAGGTAGCCCATCGACGACAAGATTAGCCGTGCTGCTCACCAAGTAAAACTGACCAGGCTTTGCAAAGGACAAAGCGAACAAGGATAGTGATTGGACCAGCGACCCCACAATTATCAATCGATAGCTATCAGTAATTTGTGCAGAAGTTAACGACTGACTGTATAAATATATGGCAACTTACAACCACCCTCGGTCGTACAGCGGACCTGAGATCAACGTGACATTGACTACGAGGAACGAAGTCAATGCACCAATCCATCTGAGACTGACTAAGACCAAGCACTGCAGAGTAAAAGCATATTTACTTACGATATTGCAGATGGCGGATAGTTGGTCAGATAAGTTCGTGTGTAATAATCTTCCGAGGTCATTTATCAACTTTGGATAAAAATACTCATGCGACTGTTGCGTACCTTGATAAACTCCAAAAGACGATATGTATCTGCTCAAGTGCCATTGACTGATATATGTCTCGGACAAACGGAGCTAGAACCTACCCAAAACCACAAAATTGCATGAGGAAACTAGGCATCGTTGTGATTGTTAGGCACAGTGTGTGGGTTGAGACACAGCTTACCACCCAAAAACAGTCCTCCAGGCCCGAACCCCGCCATCCGGAGGGCCTGATTCTGAACAAGCTGTTTGGCCATTAGGTGCTGGCATATGTCCTAACTCTTCCAAATCATCTTCTTTCTCGTTCGTCGGGGTCGTATTATGGATTACGGACTTTATTGACATGGAAGTAAATGGGAGTAAAACGCTATGCACCAGCAAATGTTAGGCTTACGGATTATAAGACCAATATTAAATTTGACCCTGCAAGAGCGTCTCGTGCTAAAGGGGCTAGGCAGTAGGAGGTGCATTAATCACCGACTGGGCGACAGCAAAACCTTGATGGCGATTGAATGTGCGTATAGAAAAACCCAGGGGGTCTCTCAGGGTCCATCCCCGTAATGGTAAACACCTGATGACATGATGACAGCTATCTTGTCAGGGATATACATGTTGATTGTTCGATTTGTGCAGTTGACAGCGGGCTAGGAGAGTATCCGCTTTGTCACATGGACAGTGATTATGCATACAAATGACAGATAACTTACCTAATGCAGAGACTGTCCCAGGGGAGGGTATGATGTACGCCCGTTCTTGAAAGGAACAGGTATAATGCTCAGATGACCTTCGAAGCCGTTTTTAATCGAAATCTTGAATCCTTGGCTGGAAGTCATTACTTCATTATGGACGAAAATCTTCAGGTGGAAGTAAACCAATGATGTCCGGTCAGAGTCCCCTCAGTAATCGGCATCGAGTCGGTCCTGTCGGCCCCAGTCGTAAGCTGCAAGACAACACTGCAAATTACATGCTGCTGCGTTGTCATAAATGCGAACAACAACTGCACGCACTGGCAGGGATCTCAGACTCACTGACATGTCAAGGCGGCCAACTAGGGTGATAGATCATTGATCATACCTTCCTAAGACCTGCATCGCCGATTGCGTACTAGGCAACTTGCAATACAACAAGCTGCGTCGACCTCTCATGAGAGAACAAGAGCAGTAGTAAAGTTGCAAGTTGTCGCAAGTGTTCAGTGTGCTGTGTTACTGCAAATTAATTATGGGAAAGGTGAGCTAAGCAAACACTAGCACGAATGTGCCAGTCGAAATGTGACTCACTTGTGGGCGCTTCTTCGAACTTCGCTATTGTTGGCAGCTGTCTACATTGTTATACTAGGATTTGAGCTACATTCCAACAGCTCCGCTGTGTATACGACATTGCCAGTATGCCAAGCGTCGAAGGCAATGATCAGGAGTTCTTCCGCGAGAGTTGCATATGGTACAGTGCCATACTAGTAGTGTCGGTACACGTCTCACCATCCTTTGACAGTTGATCGATATCCACGTTCACCACCTGGACCCAACAACTGCACTGCTACCACCACTCGCCATGCCGAAAGGTCTGGAATGAAGAACATGATGAATCGTCTCTTTTCTCGCTCCTCTGCTCCCCAGAACTATACTCCTCGCCCACGCAGGATTCCCCTGTGGACGTCTTTGCGACACGAGGCAAATATGTAAGTTTTCCTAACCTTTCGATATCCATATCGCAACGCTGATATTGTCTCGTAGCGCACCTCCAGTGCCCCCAGCGGAAAAAAGGAGTAAGTTGGCGCAGCCACGACGTCCTCCTCGCCGGCAAGCCCATGCTAGTGCCTCAAGCAGCAGTACGCCACCAACAGGGACATCCAATGTGATTGACAGAGCCACACCAGCAATGTTGCAGATCAGAAGTACCAGCTACTAGTAACAGATTCCTTTCCTATTGGACGTTGAACATGTTCCAGAGCATCGGCTGTTTTGCAGTTCTCACAAGGTGGTTCCCACGTCTTTCACGCGTTAGACAAACAAGTTCGTCTGCTTCCAGCTCCCGCTAGGCTTTCTGTCCTTTCCGAACCTTTACGTTAGAGTAGATATCACCACCGATGTACTGAATATTTGAAGACACATGCAATTCGATTGTTGTTCGCACATGCTTCAACTGGAAGCTTCTCAACGGCGTTAACACAACAGAGTTCTTTTATCGCGCTTTCGCCCTAACACATCAGATCATTTGGCTACTGGCTTGCGACTTACTAGCTGGAGGTATTGTGCGCGTCTCCGCGTCAATTTCACTTGGCCCACCACGAGTTCGATGACCTTTCTAGAGAGAATAACACAAGTGGCTGTATGTCGTTCTCTCGAGATGGGAGAGCGGACAGCGATGGTCCCGGTGATATCTGCACAGCAACTGAACGTTGAACGTGGAACCTACGCACGGAACTACAGCCCATCTTGTTTACTCCTTGCTGCTAATGCGGCTCTCCCTGATAGAAGACGAGCGCTGGGCTAGATAGAACAAACTCTAGTAAGTTCTATAGTCCATCAGTAAGGAATGTAGTAGGCATACTGAGATATGACTTCCTCCCAGTCGAATGTAAGAGACTAGGGGAAAACGGAATAGCGAAAGTGTCCTGCATGGAACTACCTAATATGGTAAGTCCGCTGGTGTTGAGCGAGAGTCTGAGTTATGTAAACGAAAAACGAAAGAAATACTACTATGTACTGTATTGACGGGTTGGGTTTCCAATACTAGTACTCCTGTCGTCTGCACTTTACATTTCGTATACTCATAAGCCTCTCTTTCAACTTCCGGCGGGACCGGTATCACTCATCTAGAACCAGTCCCATCAATGGCAGACGACAGCGATCAACACTGCCATCGAGCCCCCATCTGCGGGCGGTCACTCCTCATCGGTCGCATCTTCTCAACTTCTTCCCATGACACGAGAATCTGCTCTCAGAACTCCAGGAATATCATGGCAAACTGAGGAACCTGATCGTAACATCAGTTGGCGGCCGCGACACGCAAGACGAACCTCTACCAGGCTGTGCGAGATGCCCTCAGGTAACCCATTTTTCTCTACACAGAAGGTGTGACGACGGCATCAGTATTGCACTTGCAAAGGATGATAGTGCCGTCGTATTTGGTGAGGACATAGCATTTGGCGGGGTGTTCAGGTGTACCATGGTATGCATTACCATGTCTTCATCCGTCATTTATCCTCGCGCATTGAACAGGGCTTAGCAGAAGAATTCGGTACGTTTTAATCATACACCACGTCATATGCACAACCGATCGTACTGCAGGTCGCGAACGCGTCTTCAATACCCCATTGACAGAGCAAGGTATTGTAGGCTTTGGAATTGGCCTCGCGTTCATGGGGCATACTGCAATTACAGAAATCCAGTTCGCTGACTATATATTCCCCGCATTTGACCAGGTTCATTTCACTTCATCCAAATCTTAAACTTCGAGGTTGACCTTCAACTTAGCTCGTGAACGATGCCGCAAAGTTTCGCTACCATTCAGGTGGACATTTCTCTATTGGCGGGCTAACCGTGCGTACACCAACAATGGCCGTGGGTTATACCATTCACAGAGCCCTGAAAGGTTCTTCATGGGCGCATCTGGTCTCAAGGTGTGTCCTATCCCATCGTACTACTGATTCCACGACGAAATCTCTGAATGAACTCACGTACCACTAGGTCGTAATCCCCCGTTCCCTAATCTAATGCAAAGGCCTCCTCCTCTCAGCCATCCGCCATCCAAATCCAGTCATATAATATATTCATAGAGCCCAAAGTCCTCTATCGTTCTGCAGGTATGTTCCCCTTTCCTACTTCCTTGTACGCATGTATTAATTCTACCCACAGTCGAAAAGTCCCAATCGACGACTTCGCCCTCACCCTCTCCCGCGCTGAAATCTTCATCCCAGGATCTGATCTAACGTTTAACATGGGGCGCATCTGTCTACCACTGCGAATGCGCCCTCCGTCTCCTCAACTCACTACCTCCATCATTCGCACCACTCGTCCCTCCCTCCCTTCGCAACGCCAAAGTCGAGCTCATCGATTTGTGAACGATATTGCCATGGGATATAGAAACGGTCGTCGAGAGCGTACGCAGGATGAAGAGGCTCGTGATCGGACGCGAGGCTGGTATGACGGGCGGTATTGGAGGAGAAATCGTTGCCGAGGTTGGGAAGAGGGCTTTTTTGAGGTTGGCCTGTGAGGAGGATTACGGGGTGGAAGTAAATGTCGTTTTTATATCCTTTTTTTGTTCTCCTCCCCCCTTCCTCGGGTTCTGATGACATTCATTATTATTATAGTGTCCCAGCTGGGCTGCAGTTTGAGAAGTTTAATATGCTGGATGCGGTTGAGATTATGGATGGGATTATGGAGGTGCTCAGTTACTGATGCAACTGCTGGCTTTGCGCTGTTGTCAAGCTGGCTTGCGCCACGGTGTAGCGTAAGGGGAAATGGACATTTGATGACGTAGTGCATTAGCATGCATGTATACCCTGTATGAGTGCAATGCCAACATGTTTTGGGGTACGGAAGATGTTGAATGTTTCCATGTGCGAGTCACTGAATACTCCGTTACTATACAATTGCCGTGCAACTGAAAGGAGTTTACTCTATCGAAAGTATCGGACCGAAGCATGGGGCTCCGAGACTGGTCAGTACTGTCCTGCATAGAACCTCACTCTCAATAGACATAAAATTAGAATTTATTTTAAAAAAAAAGTATCGGATGCTTTGCTTCGACTGATCGACGGTGACGAAGACGAGCTGAGAAAACATGATCATCGTCATGTGCACAAAAGGCATTCATAGTGGGTAATGAGGAAGGACTCGTGGTGTGTAAGTATTGAAGAATCTTTGATCCGCATTCATGTTATGAGCCAGTACACGACGCAGGTACAAAGGGACGCAATAAATATTTTAGATAACCGCATAAAAGACCTCTGTATTTTCAACGCGCCACCACCACTTGCTTCGAGGCCGAAGACATACACCCCGCATGTTTGAATTCTAAATGAAAGATAGTTGAGGACGGCAGCATGGTTGACATGACTGAAAAGACTCACCGGCGAACCAAGCACGCAAGCTGGCCTTCTGAGCTTTGTCGGAATCTTCGATTAGTGACAGGTAGTACTCGAGTGCTTCGATGTTGCACGTCCGGGCGAGTATAAGACACTTATACTTCCTTACGGTCCGCCACAACGACTTCAGGTTCCACCCGAAAAGCTGCAAAAGAGCACGGTTGAGTTCCCACATCATGTTAAGTCGTATGTTGTATCAATGTACCACGATGAATTCCTTGTAGATAGAAAAGTCCATTGTTTGGAGGAAACAGCTATTAGAGATTTCGATGGCGGCATTGATGTACTCGATGGCTTTCTCGCGATTGTTGCTCTTCGAGGCGGCGAGTGCCATTTCAGCGTAGAAGTATACCTGATGCGCGAAGCGCAGAACGATCAGTCTCAGATTCAGAACACGAACCGGAATTGATGCTCACTTGCACGACTTGACAAATAAGAAGATCGGCATCGTGAGAAACCTCGGCCATATCATTAACATACATGATTGCTTCATCGTGTGCATGTGTATTGAATATCGCAATAGCCTGAAAATCGTAATGAAGCACAGAGCATGTAAGAAAAAAATGTAACCTACCCTGATCAGAACAAGAAGATGATGGGTTGCTGAATCTCCAGCTGCGAACCTCAACGCGAGATCAAATGCAATATTCGCTTCCCGAATCTGCCTCAATCCGTAGTGGGCGATGGCCTTGGCCATATAGCCTATCAACGACTTTTGAATGCTAATGGACTATGTCACGATCCAAGTTAGTATATCTTAAAGGGATTCAGTAATCGTCGGTATAACTCACCCGAATTGCATCTTTAAGCGCGGACTCCCAATCACCCATGCGTGTATAAATAATCGAACGGTGCGCAAAGCAGACGTAGTTGCTGGCATCTGCCTTGATGTATCGTGTGAATATCTCCAAAACCGTAGACAACTTCCCCCACGTGGTGATTATTGTGTAGGCAGTCTCATCCATGGTGAGGGTGAGGGTATAGGTCTGTGGAATGCTCGAGTTGTGTTATGAGAGTCAATAACAAGAACATACCTTGTGCCAGTGAGTAACTTTCGTTTGAGTCTTTGTCTAAAATCCGCGAGATGAGACGACGAAATCATGAGAAATCAATGAGAACATACCGACACCAGACCCGTCGAGGGTAGCACCCACTGTGATATCTTATGATCATTTCCTCCGCTGAAGAATGTGACGCAAAACGCGCCGGCGGCGACATCGAGTACGTTGGATTTCGGGAACGGCCAGAGGCGGATACTGCCGTCAGAAGATGCGGAAGTGATGACGGTGTTGGAATCATTGACAGAAATGGTGCTGATCTTGTCAGTGTGACCACGGAAGGCTTCGATCTCGTCCCCCTTCAATACTTCCCACACCCGAACGGTAGGATCGCGTTTACCGCCTCCTGAGAGAAGGTATGGTCCCTGGAGCGTCCATGTGAGTGCGCAGGTGCCACCCGAGTGGCCCTTGAGCGTTTTGATGCGCTGCCTAGTCGCTGTATTATAAATACAGATATTGTTCTCTGTCGCGATGGCGAGATGTTCGCCAGATGACGAATACCGAACGCAGTGGACAACTGCATCAAGATGGATTGCATCTTGATTTTCCTCCCACGTAGCTGTGCACCAAAACTTCACTGAATGGTTACCCGCACTCGCCAAAGTGTTTCCATCTGCAGAGAAGTCCAGTGATATATAGACCTCACTGGAGTGGTGGGCCGTGATGAGTTGAAGAGCGACGGATTGGGCAGTGGTTTCGTTTTTGGCAGTGGTCCCGTTATGGGTAGCGGACTTGGTTTTAGTGAACCCGGCTCCCCGGGCATCATTGATGAGACAAACACCTTCTCCGCTCCAGGGAATGATTCCTCCAGTAATATCACAGCTTGCTATGAATTTCCCGTTTCGTGATACCGCCAATCCAGTCACATCACTCTGATGCCCCACCAGACGTTTCAATACCTTCTTCGTCGTCAAATCCGACAAACAAAGTGTCTTGTCCTTCGAACTGGTGACCATACGCTGCGTGTTGGGCAACACTGCGACCACGGAGATGGACTCGTGATGACCTTCAAACGTCTGGGACACCTCTGTAACGTGTTCTTTGACATATTCTATGACGCGTTTCTGTATGACGTGCTGTGTGGAGGTCACGATAGTGTCGAGCGCGGTTTGCTCTGCCGTGACTAGAGCAGTGGGTGGCGACACCAGAGTATGTGATGACATTTCACTAGAGGTTGATTATAGTTGAGTAGGGCTTAGCAGAGGGATTGCGGGTGTCTTGCACTGACTTGCAGAGGTGTGTCCGCTGTCCGTTTTTATGCTGTCTCGGTGTTCGTTAGGCACTGAACATCAGGGGCTCTTATCGTAAGCGGATATGCAGGTTCATAGGCACATGCGTCCAGCTTGTGAACCTGCCAGGGCAAGAATTCAATCAATCACCAACATTTCTCAAGGCAAGATGCTTCTTTCCCGCGTGGTTATAGGCTCACTGCTATGCTTGAAGGTCTGGTCAATTCTAAAATGTCGTCAATGTCGACTTGGCCTTACGGCCGGCTTCCTCTGTCCTCCCATGAATTACTTACGCGGATCCTAATTTTTTTCTGATTTGGCTATCACCGCGTCGGTTCGCATGGGAGACGTTCGACACTTTGTGGCAAGTACCTTGTTCTAATCCTCGCTGTATAGGGCCCGAGTTTAGCTACCTTCCCTTGTAGTATTGCTAAACCTTGTAACTTGGTTCTATTCAACGAGGATTGGAATGAAGACACTCTGACAAGTCACAAGGCGCAGAGCGTCTCCAATATGGAGGTTTAACCGATGCAGTGATGGATCAAGGGTCCGCATTTACGAGAGGACAGCAGTGAGGTCAAGCCGACATCGACAACGTCATTTTAGAATGGACCAGACCAGACGGCCATAAGGTCAAGCCGACATTGGCAACGTCATTTTAGAATCGACCAGCCATGTTCATGCGCAGAGTTAGCAACTTCGTCTGACAGGTGTGTGACATTTTGGAAATAGCAACCGAAGGCCTTCTCAGCTGTTGGAGTGTATCTGTCTAGCCAGGTCTAGCCCACTCAATTCTTATTTTATTCTCCCATTTTATTACTCCAATTGACGAGCTGCCAGTTACCCGAGAAATAAACTGCATACATGTCCAAAAATAACACCCCTTCGGAAGTTCAACATACCCGGATCACTGGCCGTGTCTGGCGCTGGTCGACGTCTTCGCGACTTTCCAAAGCTCAATGTCACGGCTTCATCGTACGGGCAAACAGAGCCGTTCGTTTCTTGCCCACAAACATGAGGATTCAGCTCTCAGCGGCGTTTATATAAGGCGTTCTGAGAAAATTTGATTCGGAAGATATGTCGAGGCAATGCTAAAGAGAAGCCCACTGACTATAATCAGGGCCAAATGACATTTCATGGATCATGATCCAGACCCATGTCAATCAGCTGGGCGCCTTCATTAATGTGAAGGTAACCTACGGCATACAGAAGAACCCGAACCGACTGCCACTCACGGTGACCCACCGGCATTAATCTCGATCCATTTGACCATATCGTAGACATGAAGACACAGACAGTTGAGACTTAGATGACAAGCGTGTCTATGATTCCCTGTGGTAGGCTGCTGTTTCTTCCCGAAGAAAAAATATAAAACTCTAGGCGTGTGGATAAAACGCGATGTTTCTATGGTCCGGCTTGACCTGGCCCCATGCTATACACATCACCGCCTGCAAGTTTATAACAAGAAAGAAGGTCCACTTTGGGAGGACTGAACGAATGCTTCAAGTGAAGCAGTGACACTGCTGGCAAAGGCTACGATCATGCTTTGCAAAATGAATGATCGACGTCCAAGTATAGCTCAGCGTGAGTCTAATAGTAGACTCACTCTCTCGACGTTCACCTGTAACGCTGATATACTAACTTGCAATACTCGAAGCCTCCGCTCATTCTCCCGTGGAAGTTACATATATGGATGCATAGATGAGATCGATAGGTGAGGCTGTCGTGTTGGCACCCGTGGTCTTTGTGTGATTATGATGGCGGCGCTTCATCTCTTTCGCGTTCGCATTTACTTCAATGCGCTGTCGAAATGCATGTGTTTCCCTCTTCCGTTTTCACAACTGACGTGTCCTTGTAAAACACATGCTCTCGACTCCACTCGCAAGAAAAACCATCTTCCACCTGTACGAAGCCTCCCCCCCATCTCACCATCAGTCGCATGGTCATTTTTCCCATCGAGTCATCATCCAGGGATCGTCCTCCGTCCCGAAAAATGTAGATTCGGACATCAGTGACAACGCAACATCCGTCTAGCCCAATACTATCGTGGTACCATCAGGTACTGTCTGCGTTCTTAGTGCCACCACTTCGTGTAGGTGTGATTTTACTCTCAACTGATGGATTCCGACCCTTATTACTTCATCTTCTAACTAGGACTACCTTCTGGTCCAAGAAGCATCTGAACATTGCACACAAGGCGGACTGTTCCTGCCTCACGGGCTTACGACTCACCAATAGCCAGCAGGGGCTCATTTCACTCTTTCTTCTATCTGCATATGGCATTCTCTGTTCAGTAGTGGAAACGAGGACACGAGAATCTTGGGGATGAGTTCCCCAGTGAATGGCTTGACACCTCCATATAACCAATGTTCTCGCAGTGCCATTGTGTAGTATGACAACGTACTATGTAAGTAATCTTTCACTATTTCTCCCATTCAAAGTGCACAGAGGCTGATGATACTTCCCTAGTGACGAGTATAGTTCGCGTTATAGGAGCAAGGGCGAGTCGCTCCCGTCGCGCTTTTCCTTCTGAACTTTTACCCTCTATGTGATTTAGATCTGTAACAGCGTGCCCTCAGACCAATCGAATATGCATCCCACTGTGCCCTAGTAATTTATCGAGCCAACTTGATAATAACGTGTTACTACCCCGCTAATCTTGCAAACCAAAATCCTCCTGAGGCAGGCACCGCCAGATATCACGACGGAGAGCCTGTTTATTTCAAAGGTATGTGTGACGGCGATTGGTCTCATCTTGTGGCTCTATACCCTGTCTTAACATATAGCATTACAGGAATGAATCTCTAAGCACTAGTCGACGTCCAAAACCATCCCTCTCCAATCCAGCTTCCACACATAGCCTCCTCTCTGCCTCACGTCCTCCAATCACCATCACCTACCATTCATTCTCTCATTTCTCCTGGTGAATGTGCATCGTAAGATGCTTGGGAGAGGCTGATTGCAGACTAGCAGCTGCTTATACTTGAGCTGCCTGTAAATTGATTTCGTTGAGAGCTGTCCGGATATTTGGATGGCGTCACAGTCCATGCGGTTGCACACCACTTCAAGGTTGAAGAAGTCAATTGCGGCGAGCCGTCTGTTTAGATAGAGATGCAATGGAGAGTGACCCTAGTTGAGTAACGATGATTCAAGGCCACATTGAGTTCTGGCTCGCACACTTTATCCTGCAGGAAGTAAACTAGGAAGCAATTCTAGAGAGCATAGTGGCGACAGGAGGTGAGCATGTAAATGTAGTGAGTGAAATCATTGTGCAGTCCTAAACTGTTTTGTGAGAGCGAGGCCACTAAGTAGCAGAACGGAACGAGCAAAGTGCAAGAAGGTAAACATGTATTGTGTGAAATCTGTAGAATGCGCATAGATCTTCAGTCGACATAAGTACATGCCCAAAGTTCAACTGAAAGATACTAAGGCAACGCAACCTATTACTGTTCCCGACACTTGTGCCATGATTTGTCATGCGCGATATGACTCAAGTCCAGCTGCAGGGCATTATTCGGTATCACCAGCGTGTTACCTGGGGCATACACCAGCGGGTGGAAACTGAGCGGGATCCAGAGGAGAAGTCATCCTTCGGGACCTACCATCCCTCCTCGTTTGGGCCAAAAGAGGCTGGGGTTTTATAGTCACGGAGAAAGAAGAGGGTGGAGTGAAGGGCATGAGTTGGGTTGGATGAAAAACATATTGCAGGTGCTTCGAATGGTTGGTGCAGGTTTGGGAATTCTAGATCCCACACAAGGATGGTCCTGTCGGACGACCTAGACACGATTCGTTTGCCATCAGGCGAGATTACGACAGACAAAATGGGTCCGGTGTGCCCTAGGAAAGGGGCACCAACTCCCTCACCAGTCTGCATATCCCACACCCGGATGCTCTGGTCACCCAAGCCAGACACGATGCGATTACCATACAAGATGATCGCAACATTATTAACGGAGGTAGTGTGGCCTTGGAGAGGGGCGCCCAATAGCTCGCCAGTCCCATATCCCACACACGGATAGTCTTGTCCTGTGAGCCAGATACGATGCAACATACACCCGGCGAGATTGCAACAGAGAGGACATAACCAGTGTGGCCTTCGAGAGGGGCACTCGATGCCTTGCCAGTCCCCAGATCATAGAGAAAAAATATTGTTGGCAGGTTTCGAACCTACACTATCCAGGAAGACCAGATTTCGAATCTGTTGACGACTTGGCCACAAGTCTTATAGTTGACGTTCGAAGACCTCTTCATGAACTCATATCCAAGGTGCGATCTGATAGAGAAAAAACTATGGTGAGCAGGTTTCGAACCTACACCATCCAGGAGGACCAGATTTCGAATCTGTTAATAACTTGGCTATAAGCCTTATAGTTGACATTTGAAGACTTCTCCATGAGCTCATATCCAAGGTCCAATCATAAAGAAAAACTACTGTCAGCAGGTTTCGAACCTACACCACAGATTTTAAATCTGTTAACCACTTGGCCATGAGTCTCATGCTTGACGTTCGAAGACCTCGTGAGTTCATGCCCATTGGAGGTGCAATCATGAAGAAAAACTATTGTCGGCGGGTTTTGAACCTGCACAATGTATGAGGAACGGATTTCGAATCTGTTAACCACTTGGCTAAGACCGGTTAAGATGAGTTCAACCTAAACATGCCAGATAGTAGCTGACCGTAGTGTCGTGGACCACGGATCGGTCCTGCGTGTACCAGCTCGCGCAGCCGTACAAAGTGCGCGAACACGGGAAGAATCTGATGTTAACGGTGGTCTTCGATGAAAATGCGTGTAACAGTAGTGTCCTGTCATCGCTCGATGATTGATAGGCCGTACGACCCGTATCGATGACAGCTTGTATCCATAATCTTGCGCGTACAGTAATATAGCGGCATTGGCGTTTGTCTCGCACAACACTCCACTGCGACACTTTTTCATCAAACTTTTTGGTGGTTTACATAGGTTTCATACGGGACCATGTGTTGGCAGCATTAATAGGTACAAATGAGTGTAGATTCTTGTGCGATGTTATGTTTTGTTCTTAAATTTTCACAATTATAGGTCCCAATGTGTGACATGTTGACATCTGACTCCGAAACTGATGCAATACATGTATATAGCCTCTATATACAATACAATTGTATTCCGCAGGTGATCAAACGAGCGAGTGCATTGCCAGAGCAATGCCGGTCGAGGATGTCTCGAGAGTCTCTAATCAACTGATAAGCGAGTGATAGACTTCGCGATCGTCGATCATTGCTAAGGTTGTGCTTCAATATGTAATCGCACACTTCGTGCGACTCGGACTTGCAAGTCTGTTGACTGGCACAATGAATAAGAATACCTTTCAATCAACTTCACTCACATCTCACCATGGCCAAGCATGCACAGTCCATCTCCAGGAAAAAAAAGCTCGCACGTGAGGAGCAAGAACGAGCCATTGCTCATGCCATGCAGGCTTACAGAATCGAGCTGGTAAAACCAGACGCGGAACGGAAACCACTGAAGACACTCTGTCGGGAGGTGGCTGAAGAATGGAGGGAGAATGGAAAACCTGACGTTGACGAGGAGGCAGCTGAGGAATCCGAGTCTGATGATGGCGAAGATGGCGAGGATAACTGTTAGGCATTGAGGGTCTGTCATCGATTAGTAATTTCGTAATGCGAACTGATCGCAGAAGTTCGTTTACCATTTTCGAGTCGACGCAAATGACGGTGTGCAGGTGATAAGGGCTCAAATTTAGTGAACATTCATCGTGCAACAACGACTTATCTGATGTGCTTCAAAATTTGAAACTACGAAGTTTATGTATAATTAAGTTCATCGCCCAAGGCGATTTTCGAAATGTTGCATTGTTGTGTTGCAGGTGAGTGCATGAAATTTGCAAACGCAGATGCCGCTGTATTACTGTATATGGGCCAGCACACACGTAGAGCTGCGCATCTGTATGGTGGCCATTCTTGCGCGTAATAACCTGTGGACAAATCAACTTATAGTTGTCAGGAGAAGTCGTGCAATCGAGTTGGCGGGCACCACTCACAAAGTGGCGTCCCAAGCGTCAACTCAAAAGAAAATGGCTTATCTCAAACTGACGCTGAAAGGTCATGAGAAATCGGTGAACGAGATAGCTTTCATCCGTGGTACCCGTCTCCTCGTCACTGGCTCCCACAACAAGAGTCTTCGGGTACAGGGTCTGGACACGGGGAAACAAGTGGGGAGCGGAATAGTTGAAGTGTGAGATACTTAAAATCTCTAAAATGGCTATAGTAAGTCTGGAGGCCGACCATATAAAGAACCCCACGGGAAGAAAGATGCCTTTGATGGCTACAGTTATTTTGTGCGATGACAAGGGAAGCGGCAATACTTCTTCCTCGAGTTAATTGGTTGTCGAGTCTGATGAGATCATAATGCGAAGTCAAGGAACTTGCCTCGGACTGGAATGTGGATGGGAAGGAAGTTCTAGAAGGGAGAGCATCCGACTTTGCAGAACTGCAGTGCGTTAACGAGGTATTAGTGCCTACAGCAATAGAGAATGAGTTTATGGTCACAGATTATGATATAAACGAAGATGGGACTTGGAATATTGATTCCACGATGCTAATATATCGAGCTGTAGTTCTATGCGTTGCTGTTAGTTTTTCGTGATGGGAAATCAAAAGACATTGCAAGTCGATGTAATCTGATTTGTACAAATAGTAGATATCAGAAGTGATGACGCTATTTGGGCTGAAAAACCCGAAGGGTTTTTCGACTCTCGTGTCGACCCTGTGCGAAAGAGAGCCGTGAGGGAGGGCCACAGCAACTCACGGAACATAATTTGAAGAAATTCTGCCGTCGAAAGTGATGCGTCGAGTGTGATTTAAAGGAACTTCGCAGAGAATCTTGAAGAATAATCTAGAGCGAGACGCGTGTTGCTGCTAAGAGGGATGGAGTCGAAAGTGGTACGAAGCAAGGCACGAAAAAGCTGTGTCGCCGCATGTGCCTCACACTTACGTACGCAGTACCTGTGCCTGCCAGTTCTACCGCCGGCAGCATAACTACTCAAAATAGTTCCGCCACTATTAGACGCGGCACCCGAGAGTTGTGACGCCATATGTCGTGATCACCGACTACCCGCTGCCTGAAAATGACCAGACTCACCAACACTGACTTTGATACCCATGTTTGTAGTACCAGCCAGCCAGCATGGTCACGTCTACAGCCCCTCCAAGTTCGTGGTCGATGTATGGCTCGTGATTATGAAGTATCTTTCCGTCTTGGACATCATAAGGCTTGGAAGTGTGAGTCTGTGGTAGATTGCTACTCTTTCTGTGAGCCCTTTTATGCTTTATTCACAGACATGTCGAACATTGCACGAATTTGCCTCATTACGACATGTCTGGCGCGACGTCCTCTTTCAGCATCGTTTTCTTGACCAGTGCTACCCCCATCTGCGTTCATGCACTGCGGAAGACATTCGTCACCAGCTGAAAACCGCTGCCCGACTAGACCACATATGGACACAGCCTAGCATTGTCCCTAAGCATCTTTACACGTTCCCACTAGATTTCCCGGGTGTATTTCAAGGTCTCAAATTTCTTCCGGGTGGGACATGGCTAGTATTGCTCTTCCACTGTCGAAATCTCAACCCTGCTCGACATTCCAACTTGTGCTTAATGAAACCAAACGCGGGGCCGGGAGCTGTATTTCCTGCTGCATCTACGACCTTTCAGAGCGAGATTTGCTGGCTCCCCTTCCTCGACCAAGACGGTCCATATAAATCGTCTCGTGGTGATGATCTCATGCTACTACGAACCAAGTGCAATGACGGGTGCGATATATCCTCAGGGGCCCAATTCCCCATACTCACCAACTCCGACTAGATCCAACACCTTCGCAATCATGCATTTAAATACAAAGATACCCTCAGTTACGATACCTCTCATTTTTCGCACAAACGTGTTTGTGCGGAACTATGCGGCAGCAGGAGACTATGTCGTATATGGCTGGATTACTTCCGACAGGAGGCATTTCCTTCGTATCATGCAGCTAAACGAGAATTACGACAGTTTTCGAAAGGATATGACTGTTGAAATTGATTGTCCGAAGGGACACGACGGCAAACTCCGCGTAAGTACGAAGATGAAAACAATATAACTGGAGAATACCGATGAATCTGTACAGATACGGTACGACTTGCGCCTGTCCGGTCGGGTTCCGTGCATCTTGCTCGTCAGCACGCGATTGATGACTGCGTATAATATTCCCTCCGCTGTACCCAACGACTTCGATGCAAACTCACCACCGTTGCTCACGCCATTCTGGCAGCTTCGCCCTGCTGCCGTGACCTTTGGACGCTTCGTCAAAATGTTTCATGAAGGAGCTATAGTAACTTTGTACGAAGGCCAGATTCGATTCATACGACCTGACCTCGATGCGTCGGAACCCAATTCCCACGTCGTTGAGAAGTATAATGTAAGCTTTGCTCTGCATCCTCGGATCCGTGGAGTAACTCACCTGTCATTGCAGTTTGAGCCCCCACGTCCACAAAGCTCACAGTGGCCGTGCTTATTCGCAGCGCAACGTATATTCTGGCTTTCCTCCCTGCCCAACCAGAAAAGGACGACATGTCCTTGGCAAATGGCTATCGAGACGACCGCAGTCCCAGAAGACAACCACCGTGAAGGTCGTGCACTTATGGACTTGCAGGAAACTCACACTCCAGCTCCATCTGCCACAACTCGAATAGTACAGGATTGGGATGAGCTTTCGGGGAGACTTTGTATTAGAAGTGTACAGAGCCGCTTTACGCAGTATCCGAGGTGTCGAAGGACTGTTTGGCGGGTTACATTGGTAGATTTTGTTTGAGAGAGTTATTGTACTATAGCGAGGAAATATTGTATATCAGTTAGCCAGTTTTTTGTATCAATTTACATACATCCATTAGAGACTGTAGTACTCTATGATTGAACTGCAGTCGTTCAACTAGTTTTGTATGCATAGGCGCAACATTGTAAATTTGCATCAAATGATCATCTTGAAGGAGCGCTTCCACTTCTGATTTTTCTCGTGCAGCGAATCATTCGCTTCTATGAAACGAGCCGCCGAGAGCCCCGACGACCCATTCAGACTCCATGCTTGTACCTCGTGTATATTCGCAGCATTAAATAGCTGGTAGATGCGAGGTCGCCAGTCGGGTAGAGTGGCAAAGAAATCCGCAATCCACACGCAGTATAGAGCACCTAGGGACTTGGTCACATTACAAAAAAACATGTCAAGACTCGAGGAGGTCCTCGTCCACACGGAGGCGTGGTTTCCGCTTAGCTTCGTGCGGGTACTAGCTAATTCCAGTATTGGCTACCTATACCTATCCCTTTCAACTTCGAGCACCAAACTAGTACCGTATACAAGTCCACTGTTCGCTTGTTCCCTACAGAACACCCGAGTATTCGGACCGTTTTCGTGCTATACACTGCTAGCACCAGTCAACACCCTTACGAGCTCCGAGTCCTGGAAAGCAATCGAAGTCGTATAAGTTCCTGGTTCGGCATCAGCCGTGTACTTGGCGTTATATTTTCGAATGCTAAGAGTGAGACGTGGTCCCAGCACGAACAATTGCACAAACATGGCGATTTGAAGTGCGCCATAATAAATCTGAGCTCCCACGGAAGATGAGTTCTATAGACAAAACAGGAGTGATCAGATGCAAGATGACAATCACAAATCGGCATGCTCACTATTATGTTAGGAGACAGGCAACCAAGGCTGAAACAAGAAACAGCAGCAAAGCTAGCACATGTGGGACTTCAGCGAAAGACGGTCAATCGCGTTAAGATTGGAAACTCACGCTGCAAAGTAAAGCACATGACTTTTCATTAACACCATGAAACAGTCCCCAATAGACCATTCTGTAGATGACCGCCGCATTTCATGGAAATGTTTTACAGCAATCCAGACTGCAAGACAGAGTGCGATGACCTCCCACACAATGCGGAGTATCCAAACCCCGGCCAATAGAAGTTCAAGTTGGGTTTCTCTCTTAACCTCGTAAACACACTGGTGGGTGCCGGAGAGCTCGTCTGGAATTCGTCCTATCAGCTTGATGGCTCAAGGTGTTCTATGGTAATTGAAGCATACCCCAAGAAAAATTGCGGATCGCCAATACGATCAGTAGTCCACAGGCGATTGTGAGGGTTGGGAAGATTGTGATGAGAAGAACGAGGATTTTTCTAGATCGCTGATACATGGCATATAATCGAGCAGCCACGATAACTTGCGAGATATCTCAGTCGAACATTAGCGGGTTTCACAACCGAGTAACTCACTGCCGAGTATGGTATTTATAACGAAATATATCCCCGCTCGTATCAGGAAAAACATGGTACCTGAAAAAAAATAGTTACTGAAGAGTCTCTGGGGACTAAACACTTTGGTCAAACTTACAGCTATTTCAGATGTTATATCGAATCCCCAAAATCCAGGAATCTCACTCACTCCTAAGTAGAGGTGTAGTCAGTTGGACGGGCATGGCAGGCAGGCGCTGGTACAGAATAATTACCACAACTGTCATCGAAACTCCTGGGAGACTCGCTGCTTGTTCCTATTCAGAAGAAATAACAAAAGAGTAAGGAAACATACGCAGTATGTTGTTGCTGATAGTGAGAGATGACTGATCAGTACAATGCCAACTTGTTGGCCTTGCGAACATACATAGAGTATAGTATTCCAACATAGCGCACCTAGAATATTCTCAAGTCAGTACGGACGACTTGCCAAGTGCGCCGCGGCGCATATCATTAGCTACATACAGTGGTGTATAGAAGGGTCACGGGAGACCAGTGTCGTCTCTGCCCCGAATTAGCTGTCTCGTTCTGCTGTTAGTTTGCGATGAGAATTCTACTCACCCAGACCAGTTCAACCTATAAATCCATTCTTAGTAGTGAGATGGCTGCTTCGGTAACAACATCAACGGCATCAACCTACCTCTTGTCCGAATATCAGTGCTAAATGATACCGGGATATCAACGATCGCCTCGATAAATGCTGTGTTGCTCACCCCAATCATAGAGTATTGCAGTTGAAGATGCCACTGTAAAACCACAGTCAAAGATAGAGTCAGACGGCATCGGGCCTGCTCTTTCGACGAACCTAAAACATAGTTGGCAACTTGATACGTATCGTTGTCCGGCCAACCACCGAGTTCATTTGAGACTAGGGTCATATTCGAGGGATTTGTGTCAGAGTGGCGATTTCGGTGGAACACAACGATGAGTCGCTACATAATATATACCACCATCCAGCGCTTGTATCACCGAAATAGGCGGATGCACCCTTGATTGACTGTAGTAGGTATCATCGTATGAAATTAAGTACAGAAACTTGAAGTCACAAGTGGAAGCAAGTAGTACCGGCAGGGGCGATCGAAGTGATACTTATATGTGTATCCCACTGGCAGTGCTACTAGGCAGTGCGTCACACGGAAAGCTGTGGAAAATCCAAACGCAATAAACTCACCTCTCCCACTGGGCCGCGGGTCCGGCCGTCAAAGATCCCTCTGTGACACCTCCAACTCAGGTCTCACACCCCTCATAACGCGCCCTTGCCTGCTCCAAGTCCTTGGCTCATACTCACTGCCTCCAGGCCCGTGATGTACTGATAGTGCCATGCAAATGCAAAGAAACAAGGGAAGTACAACTATGTCAAACTCAAAAAACGCATGCATCCTCGGCCCGCTGCCCAGTGCCGGCACCGGTCATCACCGAATACGTACTGAGGGTCGAGCTATATACCCTTAACTATATACTACAAGTTATGCTATATGCATATAGGTCAGCTATGAGGCTAGCTATTAGTCTGGACAGCCTAAGGATCTAGATTTGCGTCACCGGGTCTTGTGGCAGATGTCGATGAATTCGCTTGCGTTCGGCAATCCAAGTGGAAACAAAACAAAAAGACTTCCCATTAGCCGACTTGAACGACTGACCTCGTCATTACTAGTGACGCGCTCTACCAACTGAGCTAAACGGGACTTAATGATTACCAAGACCAGCACTTGTTGAACCTTAAAAGTTGCGTGGGAACTACGGATCAGGAACTTGGCACAGACACACAACGTTGATCTCAGACCGTTGACCAGCGGCTATCCAGCAACGTTGAACGGACCCTTCTCTCACAATTTTAATATGGGGGCTTATTACGACGAGATCGAAATTGAAGATATGGCATGGGATGAGGTAAAAGGTGTCTACCACTATCCGTGCCCCTGCGGCGACCGCTTCGAGATCTCTCGCAAGCAGCTTGCCAACTGCGAGGATATCGCAACGTGTCCGAGCTGCAGTCTGATCATCAGAGTTGTCTACGATCCAGTACGTCATGCGAATCTTTTTCAGCGAGATGTACAAACAAGAGCGGCAGCTTGATTTTGAAGACGAACCTCCGGATGACGAGGGGTCTGCATCGGAGGAAAGTGAGGAGAGTGAGGAGGAAGATGACGATAGTGATGCCGATAAGTTCGAGGATGCTCTTGAGAAGCTTACTCTATCTGAGCCCTCGGCGGCGGCGGTTGCAGCAGCAGCATGAGAGGTTGATTTCCTCGCTTGTTCCGTGTCGATCATCGCTGCAGACGGCACTGGATAACATTCTATGGAACATTAAAATTATAATATTAATGCATGTACGTTGTTTAGTATACATAAACTTAAGTGCTTATCTTCAGCTCTAGCGTGCCTACACTCTGTTGGACATAGGCCCTATCACGACTCGCTATCGATGTGAATCAGTTTCCTTCTCATCTTCTTAGGGAACAACTTGAAAGGTACGCTTATCCATTCCATCATTCTGATATCCGCCGCATTTGTCTTCAAATCAGTGAAATCACCCTACCGACTTATCAATAATTTTTTTCAATCCGTTTAACTTCGATAGCGGTCTCACCTCACCGCCTTTACAAATATGGCCTGCGAGTCACTGATCTGAACACATGACTCAAACCGCGTTATGTTACAAGTCTCGATCAACAGAGGTGATTGTACCTGACGCTTCGACAATGTCAAGAGCACTTTGAATCTGTAAAAACATTCGAGCGTAGACAGAAAATCAATAATCATATGCACAATACACAACACTTAAGCTACGCGCGTAGGTCTCCTCCAACACCAACACCTCACCTCAAACCACCTTCACAGGTACAGATACAAGTGTCTATTCCTTCCCAGCCTGCACGGGCATCGGCTCCGATACATGAAGGTAAAAGGTCCCATGAAAGTTGATAAAGACGAGGAGTGAATGGTGATGTCGTTTAGTTTCTAACCGAAGTCAACTTGTAGAAGTAGTCCCCGACCATATCACTATGCTCTTGTTTTCTACAAGGTTCTAACGTAGCATACTAACGCAGTTTTCAAACATGTTAACCTTTAAGCAAACCGGGATCTGTCGCGATCAGTATGGTCAGTGTCAAATATTTTCAAAAGTGGCTTCGCTGCGTCAGGGGTGAGTGTCGTTCGTTGTAAACCACTTCATGTGGATATCGTATGCGTGGCTATGACTGCCCGTGTAGTTTAGCTTACAAGTGGGCTGAGTAAAAGATGTAAACGTTTACTCACATGCCTGAGTGGGAAGTTACTATAGCAAGTGGATCCCGTACATGGCAGAAAGTGAAGTCCCCCAAGACCCCATCGTCGACAGGGTGAGTCCAGAACCAGACACAGATGGCATTCGTGCAAAATAGATGTAGTCCGAGTCCATCCTACTGGAATTATTTGGAAGTCACTGGGGTCGATGATGCATTGTGGCCTATCTCCGAAAGTGTCGATCATCCAGTCAGGGCTTTAAGTATGTCTGTGGTAGGTGTGGCAATGAGCAAAATGAGGATAATACTTTGCACCTGTGCTAAGTTGTACGCGTGTTGAGAAGTGTTAGCCAAAAGGATACTGATTGGAACTGTGAAAGCTGCAGCATGTGCAGTTTAGCAGTACGGTAGGACCAGAAATAGTGCTTAGTCAAAAATACAAATAGAAGCAAAACACTGAACTCTGTGCTATTGCAATTTTCAACTTCACACCACCATGTACAGCTGTGCACCAACACGTACGTTCTCTTGGCCTACTAATGCTAATAGTTACTCCGCAGTTACAAACTTCCGATATACCTCCTCCGCCTTGGCTCAGCACACGCCTTTCCTGGCAACTGCGAAGATGTACAATATTCTTGAAATCTGCGCTTCTACTTATCACATCATCATGACATATACACGCCGCACTGGAGCCCCAGTGGCCAGCCCCCGACTCGTTTTCACTAAATGCTGAAGTGCGAGGATCTTTGAATCATAGTCACTGTTCAATGATCATCGGACTTCCGCCCGTGTCTAAGTACTACTGTCTATATGGACTGTCTAATCTGAATCTGTAACAAAGTCCAACCATACTCCGAAAAATCAATAACAAGATTAAAGAAATCATGTGCTCAATGCATACCACCTAAGCTGCGCTCGTAGCACGGCACCTCCTCCTTCAACACCAACAACACCAACACCTCGCATCAGCTCCACGGACACATGCGTTTGTTCCTTCCGGATGCCCATAAACGTCAACTCCGACTCATCACCGCAGGATCAGGGTCGTTTTCGCCATGGACTACGCTCCGCCTTGGATCAACAACAGCCGTTCTTATCAGGCCTTCTTTGTTTCAAGAGTCGACCGTTGGCTCGGCCCGGGAGAATGTCTGTCTGCAAATTCTCACCATATAGACCCCGCCAGAATCGACGTGTTAGTCGTCCGACTCGGCGGACATACGGTCATAATCAGGTTCGTGCATATAAATACCTAAGTACCGTACTTGCTGTCATTGTCAGTTCTCCCAGCTCAGGATGGTAGCCAAATCTGAGCTTCGAACGGTTCATACGGAAGGGGCCGCCTTCCAGGAGGACAAAGAGGGCTTAGAGACATTGGAAGCATGTCGAGTCTCCAAGGATTGGGACCCTCCCTCAAGCCTGCATGACTCGGAGTTTCCCGAAGGTGGTCTGGCAGCTTGGGTCACTGCTTTTGGAGCGTAAGAGGACTCGAACTCTTTGGACTGGCCCTTACTCGGTCCACACAGGTTTCTGGTACAGTTTTGTGGGTTTGGGTGAGTCTGGTGCAGGTGTTGGCAGGAAGACTCTGGCTGACGCAGGTTAACAGGTATGCCGCTTCATTTGGTGTCTATCAAGGTATTGCTACAGACGAAAACGAACATGGAATATTCAATACATTGTTCTCCAGACTTTTATACCCAACATTACCTGACAAATGAGACGTCATCCGCTATATCGTGAGTTTCTGCTTGCGTGTTCATGGCGGGTATCCTCAATGCTTGTAGATGGATTGGGAGCACAAGCGCATTTTTACTCATGACCGTGGGCCTCGTGTCAGGTTCACTGCACGATCGAGGATATTTGTGAGTGTAGATATGTCGGAGGTTCTCGATGATACTCAGCAAGCTTAACTAGTTACTATCTCATAATTGTCGGATCATCTCTGCAGAGTTTCTGTCTATTTATGTTGTCTTGGTCGAAACCCGATCAGTACTACCAGGTAACCTCTCCCGATTCAAAATATCGTTTTCTGACTCAGTTTTAGATATTCTTCTCGCAAGGCTTGGGCTTGGGTATCGCATTTGGGCTGCTGTATATCCCTAGCATGGCTGTAATCTCGCATCATTTCCGGCAGAGGCGCACACTAGTTATGACGTTTGTCGCTACGGGCTCATCGCTAGGTGCCATCATCCATCCGATCATGCTCAATCATCTCGTCAACGGTCCTCTTGGCTTCGCTAAAGGCGTCCGCGCAAGCGCGGGGTTGATCAGCTCACTTCTCTTGACTGCATGTCTGTGCATGCGAACTCGCCTTGATCCGCCAGCGACACCAGTAAACTATATTGTAGTAGCTAGAAAATGTATTTGCGACGTACCATTCATTCTCATGATAGCGGGGTGAGACCTACTATGCACCTTCTCTCGAATGCCTCCAACTAACCATCCTGCAGGGGCTTTCTTTTCCAGATCAGCTTCTACTACCCATTATTCTTTTTTCAACTCGACTCTATCAAGCACGGTATCAGTGTCAACTTCTCATTTTACTCTGTGGGTTCCAGCACTGCGCAGGTGATTGGTCTACTGACGGGAATCTCCAGCTAGCAATTCTAAATGGGTCCAATTTTATAGGGCGACTCACGTCGGGATTCATTGAGGCATTCACGGGTGTTCTGAACTTGACTATAATGGCGTCAATTTCGTGCGGTGCGCTCATTTTGGGCATGATTGGGTTGAGTAGCTTGGCCAGCGTCGTTGTGCTTGGTGTGCTTTATGGTTATTTTTCGGGGCTGAGTAAGTAATTTGTCCCGCTATCATTGGTGTGAAAGTTTCAGATCCGGGTTCATCATTGCATGCAGACACTGCGATGGCGGCTCCACTCGTGGCTACTTTAACGCCCGACCTCTCTGAGCTTGGGCAAGTGATTATTTATGTCTGAACGTACGAACCATCTTATTTGGATCATAGCGCGCGGATGGGCATCTGTCTCTTCACTCTTGGTAAATATTATCATTATTGTTCCCTCCATATTATTCAAACTTGTCGCGATCGCTGTATAGGATTCGGAGGTTTGATTGGTGAGTGCAATGGTGTCGTTTCTTGCTTCAAATTCCAACTCTTTATCCAGGCACACCCATATCCGGCGCTCTGCTAACATCTAGTTATACCTGGTGGATACCGACTCTGTTCTCTGGGGTGAGTCGCTCCTATTTGCTCCAGAATTCGCGTCGAGTCCAATTGACTGCATAACAGATCGTTTCACTGGCTGGTAGCATGATGTTTATCATCATACGATATATATTGCTCAGAAGGCAGCGCGTTGATGTATTACCATTGGACAGCCAGGCTGTTACTAAGTTGACTCCTGAGTGAAGCTGCTATCATATTTCTGTCGTCCACATTTTTGTTGTTCTAGTCGTTAGATACTTTGTATATGGATACTGGTGAGTTGACTGGAAGGCTAACTCGTCTAAATTTTCAACTTGACATCGTGCACTCAGAGACCGCCCGTCTGATGCCATTCATGTGCATGAACAAAGGCCTAGTACTATCGTTCCTCATATAAACAGTGCCACTCCGCTGACAATATAATCCCCTTTGTATCGCTTTGATGAGCCACTCGTCTACATATAAATTTCCGTACCACTGGGCCAACTACTCACTCATCATTCCCCGTCGAACTCGTATTAGTATTCGCACTAGTTCTTGTTGCGCAGCCGCAACTAGACTTACTCGTATATACGTTACACTACCTCTACGAGCCACGCAGGAACATCAACCTCCTAGTCATGTTCGATGTGCTGAAGTGGAAGGTACATTGGCCATATTGAAAATATGATATTATGGCCAATATTCCTTCCACTCCAGCCTAGTGCTGTTTATGCATTACCGTAGCACATCTGATTTGAATCTGAGAAAACACTCAAGCATAGTCCAAAAAATTCAATAGCAAGATTAAAGTGATTATATGCACGATACAAAACACCTACGCTACGCGCGCACGTCTCCTCTAACACCAGCACCAACACCTCACCTCAAACCACCCTCACAGGATCAGGCGCAGACACAGATACAGGTACAGACACAGGGGTCTGTTCCTTCCCAGCCTGCACGGGCGTCGGCTCCTTCGCCCTCGTCACCACAATATCAGGACTCCACTCCCCTGCCTTCGCCCTCGTCACCACAATATCAGGACTCCACTCCCCTGCCTTCGCCTTCATAATCCATTGCTCCCGTCTCATCTCCTCCTTCCGTCCAGTAGTCACGAAATCTGCCTTGGATGGGATCCGCCACAAAAAGTCCTCCGTGCCCGATACGAAAAACAAGCGGTATGTCCGGACACATACTCTCGTTTCCAGTGCACTACGTGCGAGCACTGCTGGGGTACTAGCAGTAGCTGAGGGAGGAACGTTCCTGCAAAACAAGTATCAGCATTTGTATACGTGTGCGTGGGGGGAAGGTGAAGAGCAGCATGTACGCACTTGCGAAGAAACGGACGTCTAACGCGGGACTGCGATATGCCCTCCGTGATAGGACTCTGTAAAGCACGAAACACGTCAACCAACGCCACAACACCCTACACCAAGGAACACGCACCGACACGAACGAATCCACATACGCCTGCCACCTCTCCGCCAACATCTCTGAATCATCAATCCTCGAATCGTCTTTTCCGAGTGATTGAATCGTCATCATCTTCGTGTCTGGAAGCTATTGTAGTTCCAACCACGCATGAATACTCGAAATGACCTGAAAATAGAAAACACGCACCCAATCTATTCGGAAAATGTTCTCATCAGGTCCAAGCAGATTCTCCGCAAATCGTCGACTATTAAGCTGATCTTGGATCGTCGGCACTTGTAATGCCCGATCGCGCTTCAAAAGCTCAAAGAGCTCTTGACTCCTAGAATCAGCCAACACAATCTGGACCTACCCCCACATCGTCAGACAACGATCACAACCGAAAGACAAGGAAGACGACGCACCTGCTTGATCAACGACCCGATGACCTTATCAATCGTAAATATCCGATATGCATCCTTCACCCCAAACATATACCGCATCTGCTCCTCGAACACATATTGCTCGATCTCATTATCAAATAGCCTCTCGCACGACTCGAGCATTAGATCATAGAAATGATCTGCATGGGTAGCGCGGTCGTCTAGCTGAGCAAGTTCGACGAGGGACGGCATCCCTAGTGTTGTAGCGACCGATTTCGCTTTAGACGCTGATTTGGGTGCTTCGATAGCGATGCGCGCGCTGAGGTTTTTGAAGAATAGCAATCTGGAGTATAATACCTGTAGCCAAACGAACATCAGGAATGAAAAAGTGAATCACCACCGAATAAAAACCACGCACCTCAAAAAGTCTCAAAAGCACATAAAATACTGTATTCCCAAAAAACACATTCTTCCTCGATGCCTTACGCAACGGCACGGCAGGCTCTCGTTCTCCCTCCTCCACGGCATCTACCTGCATCGTATCAGGTATCGCAGGAGACGCAGGTCTAGACGCAGACGGTGACGCAGCTTCCTGCGCACGCGTCTTCCTCCCCGTCAACTTCGCCTGCTCGCTCTTCAACAATTTCTTCCTCAAATCCCCACCCGAAGAAACCCCACCCTTCCTCTTTTTTCCCCCACTTCCACTCGCAACACTCCCCGTCTCCCCATCGTCCCCATCATCCCCCATCTCAACTTCCCCCGCTTCCCCAAGTGCAAATGCCCTATGAAACACCTCTTGATCCAAAACGAAAAACAGCGGAACGAACGTCCGCAAAAACCCCTCGACGCGTCTTCGCTCAGGAGCCCCGATCTGCCCTTGTGTCCTATCCAAAAACGACAACGCCATCTTCACAGCATCCTGCACGACACCCGTATCCACAATCTCATATGCCAACTGATGCCGCACCCTCGCACGCGCAAACAACGGGTCCACAAGCGCAGCCCGCTGGCTCACCTGCGCATCACGCGCAGCTTCGATCTGAGCCACGAGCGCTTTTGCTGAGAGAGCTTTCTTGTCCGCGGCTTTACATGCAATCCCTGCGTGGTCCAAAGCACGAGAAGCGTTCCGGGCGTCTACTTCCCTCCATACTTTATTCCACTCCCTTTGTGCGCGTTTCCATTCTTCTTCTTTCTCTTTGAGACGCATGAGGACGACGGGGATAGCGAGAGCCGGTGCGTCTTGCATCGCTTGCAAAACGTCCATCCCAGCTTCGCGTCCGTATATCTTCTTGATGACGCGTGCGTGCACCGCTTTGCCGGAGCCTCCGAGATTGGGCTTCAGCTTAAACGTAGATCGCTCTTCAAGCGGGAGTTGGGCAATTTTGGCAGCGAGAGGCTCGAGAATAGTGATGGTGCGCGTGGCTGCTTCGACGTGGAAATCGTACTCGTGGCGTTCTTCTTCGGAACGGTGGAGGGCTTCTTCGTAAATGTTTTTCTTGTGTGCTACGAAGCCTGCGTCTTCGGACGACCAGGTTGGGTGCGAGACCCATTCGTCGTTGAGGACTGCGCGGCACATCTCGTCGCGCCCTGCACAGCTGACGTTGGCTTCCTGCGAGGTGGTTAGTATGGGATACTTGGGTAGAGGGAGAGAGGGCGCACGCTGGGTGGCATTCGGCGGTAACTTCCTTGTTGGAGCCCTGCATTTACTCTGCCTGGGCGGATTGGGACGATCATAGGGCCTCCCTGGCCTTGCGCCCTCGCCCAAGTCTGCTGCTGCTGACTCTCCTCCAACACCCACCGCTCCCTCTCGCGCCTATCATCCCAGCCAAGAATCTCTCTAAACTGGCGCATTAACTCGGCGTCACCCAGGAAATTCCGTGCTTCACGGACGAGGCGTGCAGTATCTATAAGCTCTTGGGTGAAGAGATTTACAAGCTTCAAAAACTCGTTGTAAGTGTCTCGGTTCCCCAGCGCACGCTTGACGCGGTCGAAGAAGTGCGTGTCGTCTGGTGGGAGGAGCGAGGGAGGGAGGGGCGGCTGCTTGAGCTTGGATAGGTCAGTGGGTTATCTGTTTTTTGGGAGTCAGGGAGTCACCTTGGAGGGAGCTTTGGGTGCGGTGGAGACAGTGTCCCGTTCGTTGGCCTTACGCTTGCGTTTTTGAGGGACAGAGGGCTCGATGAGAGGTTGGGGGTCTGTGCGACGGCGGACAGGCTTGCCATCTAGTGGGGTATTTGAGCGCGTACGGCGTCCTGTTGGGGCAGTGAGATAACCTTCTTCTGCTTCGTCAAAAAGAGCCTGGCTCTTCTCAGGCATAAAAATCCTAAAGTCGGCACGCAAATCGGGATCGTCTTTGAAAAGACGGGCAATTTCAGCTGACACTTCGCGCTGTGAAACATGCATCAAGGTTTGATTGGAATGCAAAAGGCAGAAGGCTCACCTCGTCGACGGCGTCGGTGGTGTTATGGTACTTGCCGAGAATTTCTAGAAACCGGCGATACGTGGCCTCGTCGCAGCGTTGCTTTATCTTTTGGACATACTGAACGGCTGGTTCTATAGCAGAGCTATCGAGACTGCCGTACATGTTTGCGTCAGGTTCAGCCAACACGGTAGCTGGAGGAGCAGAAGGCCAAGAATCATCACGGGTGGACTGGAGTATCGTTCCTGTAGGCGTGGTGACAGTGATAAAAGAGGACTGTTGTGGGTCAGAGGAGCACTCGATGCGATAACCGACAGGGAGGAAAGTGTTGAAGCCCTGGATAAGGAAAGGGTGACCATTAAAAAGGTGCGAGACGCGTTTGATAACGCCTGGTGTATCAATGCTGCAGGAATATGAGGAATGTATTTAGGAACAACATATAAAACGCACAGTCCACTCTTAAAGTCCTTCATAATGTCAAGGAAGTGGTTGTAAACATCCGGCTGGTTGTGGAACTGTACTTTGACGGCATCAAGGTAGCCCAAAGCATCTGTGACATTGAGAGGACGCTCTAGCAAAGGCTGAGAAGGGACTTGGAATGAACCCATTGGTGGTAGACGTGAAGCAGGACGTGATGGAGGTGGCATTGATGGAGATTGTGGACGTGATATTGGTGGGATACTAATATCTCTAGTAATAATAATGGATTCTTGAGGTCTGTTGACGTCAGGAAGCGGGTCCGAGTTAGATTTTTGTACTTCCTTGCCGTTGTCCGAGGCGATTATAGTCATTGGAACCTCTTCGCTTGTACACGGTCCATCTGGGTTCGGGGTTGTTTCATGTCCTAGTACCTCATCCGCGCCTGATTCACCGGTCTCGGTTAACTGAACATTCTCAGTGATTTTGTCCTCTACGACAGTCTCGTCTTTCATCTGCACGTCTGCAGTTGACATGTCCGTTGGCAGTACCGGTACAGCTGGAGTCGTGGGTGCAGCGTCCATCAAGGCAAGATGTAGGGTGATCGACTTGAACTCGTAAAGTAGGGTCCTCACGTGCACCCGGGACTCGCCGAAAGTACGTTGATCCTTCAGGATCCATATAAAGAGCCGCCCTTTCGTGGGGCATATGGTGTAGCTGGTTATCACATCCGCTTAGCATGCGGGGGGTCTCCGGTTCGAGTCCGGATTTGTCCACGCTTTTTTCCTAGCCAAGGATTGTGAATTCGTTCTCATTGCATATGTACAAGTCTCATCATTATTTTTAAGTCTTGAGCCCGGAAATCTCAGCTGCAACCTGGAGAAGATAATTATGAGCAGGAGAACGGCTTGATGAAGCTCAGACTTCGTATCATGTACATACATAATAGGCAGACTAAATAGACAAGTCGTTTCAACGTTTCCCAAGGCCTTGTTCATGGCTCGGTCTCAGAGTCACTCTGTTGCACTATCACTGCGCGACGCTACCTCGCACCATGCAGATACCTGTAATGCCCTTTGAATGATACGTCATACGGTCAAAACAGGTGTCGACAGTCTAAGCGTCTGCAGAAGTTCCACAATTCTCTCCATCCACCAACTCGCATTGCAGGAGGTGTCAGTGCCAGATTCATCTTGGGACTTCCAAACGCAGCTCTACAGATTTCGATTAAACAAAGTTAGGGTCGGTCACCTAGCGTAAATCAGACTTCAGTCCGAGTCGTCATCAAACTGCCACGTCCCACAAAATGACAGCCAGCAATTTGGTTGCAGAAAAGGACGAAACTGGACGTGTATTCTACACGACTGTTGGACATAGTACCTGATATCTTAGCCAAGAAAGTGAGCACCGTGGAAAGCCTTCCAGTCTCGTCTCATCTCAGCTTCTCAACAGATCGCACGTACCACCGATATCAAAGCACTTCCCCAAACTCGATTTTTCAATGCCAAATCCTTTCGTGCTCTAGGACATAGCATGTCAGCGATATTCCTCCCAGCTGGATATCCAAACACTGTCACTCCTGGTAAGCACCTCAACAGAACATTCTATCCTAGCTCTTCCTCATGTAAACGCATGCAGATTATCTGCGGTCAGTCGCTCCTACCGCTACGTGAGCGTCATGGTCTCAGACATGACCGTACCTTCGTCCCAGCTATCAAATGTACAATGACGTGCAAGAATTCTGCAGTTCTTTGTCGGGGTTACTAGCTTCCAGAGGCGCGCTCGAAGGTACGGTCGCCCCTTGATGCAGATACAAATTGCGTTCAGTTCAGTGATACAGGTTTTGGAGTGGGTGACGCATCAGCATCAGCAACCCAAGCGCTCCTTCTGACAGTACTGAAAGATGTCTGTTCGCGGTTCACAAGTAAGTTTGCCTTGTCTACCCTGCACCCCTCACCCACTAACAACATCCCTCCAGCCATAATAGGCGCCTATTACTTCGGTACCTCCTTATACCCCGAAACCAAAACATTCCGCTTTCTCGCAGATGTCATCAACGACACCTCCATTGTCCTAGATACCATATCCCCATATTTCACCAGCATATCCCTCTCTACAACATCTCCATATCTCCCATCGGGCTCGACTCTCCAAATCGTAGCACTGTGTATGAGCGGAGCCATGAGATCTCTCTGTGGACTGGTTGCAGGCGGATCAAAAGCAGCACTTACAGACCACTTCGCTTCACCTGTGAACAGTAAAGGCGACGTGGGCGAATTGAATGCTAAAAGTGCGAGCAGATCAACCGTGGTTGCATTGACAGGTGTCTTGGTAAATACCCTTTGAGAATTATGGACATAGCTAATTGGGCAATATGAATAGCTCGGAACGCTCATCATTCCTTATATCACGACCCGCACCTCAATTTACACCGCCCTATTCTTCCTCGTCTTTGGCCATCTTTTAGCCAATTATCTTGCGGTGCGCAGTGTCGTACTCCGATCGTTTAATAGGCAACGGTCTAGCATCCTTTGGAGTACATTCCGTAACCCGAAAGTAGGAGCAAATGGACGTTCTGTTGTCTTGACCCCAAAAGATGTATCAGACCGAGAGATAATTTTAGACATTCCCAGCCGCATCCGCGATGCGGTCGCCAACAAAGTCATCGGACACTGCTTGTTGAGCGTATCTGTGCAGTACGCTATGACACGCTGTAACACATCGCACGTTCTCAAGATGCTCCAGTACTTCCAGGAAGAACCGTACGTTCTCTTCGTGGCGGAGCCTCGATCATGGAGGCAACGCGAACCATGCATCTTGGTGTCTTTCAAAGAAGGATACGGATCCCTGGACCAATTACGCGCTTGGCTGCATGCGCTGGAGATAGCTGCGATGTGGAGTGCCCGGCATATGCGTACCCAGTCCTAGTCCTAGTGAAATCGAGGACATGGTGCTCTCGACGCATGAGACGCTCAGGAAGCAGTTCTCTCGTTTTATGGGATGCATGAAGGAAGCAGGGTGGAATATTGAAGAAGGTGCGATGATGATGGGGTCTCCGAGTAGTGTGATCATGTCCCCTGAGACGATGAAGGATGCATGATTTCTTTGTAGAGGCACGCAGCAGCACTTGGTTTGCCTGGTGTGTACGATTGCACATGAATATAGATCGCTTGATCCGTTCGGCTATGATACTCGCACACGGAGACGATATATATACAAGCCGTCACCTCCGATTGTCGCATATGATTTTGAGTGAAACTGCAGTTGCTCAAGAAACTCAAGGAAGTTGTTGCACATGCTAGCGATGGTGAGAGTTCCCTCTCAGTTCATCATGTGTCGCTGAAAGGAGTCTATAAGAGGTTATCACGACGGACTTGTCACTGTCGGCGATGAATTATCGAAAATTCTGGATATGACTCGGATTGATCGTTTTGAAGGTAGTAGGCGAGAGTTATATTTATGGAGGCTGAGCCATCAACGATTCTTGACACTAGACAACTTCCAGGGTGCTCATTATACTTGTACCACAGGCAAGCATAATATTTTGATCCTGTTTCCCTCTAGGGGATGATTGTCTTGCAGCCAGGTTCATGCGCTATTTCTGTAAGCTCTCGATGCAAAATACATTGCGAGCTCAATTTTTGCGGACTCCCTGAAGCCCCGTTTGAACATGGACCAGCCTCTTTTCGTCAAGGAGAAGAAGTCAAAGTTTGCAGTGGCTTTTTCATGGGCCACCAACGTCGCACTGTTCGATGCTCCGCGGTCACACATGGAAGAACTCCGACGAGTATAGACTCTTATCAGTCAACTGTAATGGTAGCGGTGGACGTCAGTTTCCTAGTTGTGCCTTCCGTCGATCTCCATAATGCGGGTTCGATCGCGGTCATCAGCACGTACATTTCCTTGTTTTGCATCGTCGGATCTTTTGCCGTGTCCTTCTTTCTCACTAGACAGAATCGGATGTATAGGCAGGAATTTGCCGACACAACAGTGAGCCAAGAACGGTGCACCGATGATGAAATATCGCCAAAACAAAATTATTGCAGGTCATATTTCTCAGTGGGTGACAGGATCTGTATTTGGCACTAACTCTCTCGCGACTGTGTACGGTCTTCTGTATGCTATGCTGCTGTGAGGGTGAGTATTTGGTTTTTGATGGACCTCCGTCATTCACGAAAGTCCTGTTCTTCTGCAGCATGGTGTATTTCATAATTGCGTTCTCTTACCAGGTCTTCACGCCCACGCCAACCACCACCCTCGCGATCACTGGGAGCGCATGCGGCGTTGTGGCGCTTGTCACACTGTGGCTCGTAAGCACGGCGAGAGATTTCCATATTTTGCCGTGGTTGCAAGCGCGGCTTGGGGCTTTCAAAGACAAGTGTCGGATACAAAATCGGATATGATGTTGGCCACGACCTCGATAGCGACTCGGTCGAGCTAAATTCTGATCAATGATTTGGTGTACTATGAATGTGCGCCAGCTTCTATATCAGACATCCCACAGCACTATAGCTACTTATGTTGCTAGACCTTATAATTGCACCTACATTTGTACCGCATCAATGATCCTGTCTGTCAATTCAACACTGTTGCTTGCGTCTATAATATTCCACGCCTGAATGACGAGGGAACCCGGATGAGCGTGTGCCCATAAGTACAGACGACGCATATCCTACAGACATTTTGACAACTATCGGAGTCGTCTTATGCCTGTAATGACATTCCAAAGTGTGCGTACAGTACGTTAGCCAAAACTGGAGCGGAGGTGGAAAGAATCAGTATTTTAATAATTCAGTATCGTCACCAGGAAACACAACTCTAATGGTCGTCGAATGTACCACAACCTGCCAAAGTCGACACATCCATGATAAGAGTATGGGAGGGCTGGCTAAGATGATGGTTTCTCCATATTAGAACGTAGTCTGGCATATCGTTGACGATGAGCAAGAATATTTCCTGTAGAAGTTCAACGGGAAGTCGATGAATGAGGGGGAGTTGGATAGCTCTGATTGACAGGAGACGAGACTGACGGGAGAAACGAGTGAATGAGCGAAGGATAATATGCAAAGATCCCGCGCTTGAGCACTTCCTGCCCTAGGGCGAGGGCGGCAGTGGGAGGTTGCGTTTATGACAGCGCCAATTAGTGTGTAAAACTTGGCTCTGAACGAGTGAAAGAATGTACCGTTATTCTGATACCTGCGACTCGGGTTGTGACGTCAGCTACGATCCTGAAGGTTCATCTCGCTTGACGAAATGCTGAGTTCACTCGACTAGAAGACGATTATAATGGGGAAAGAACGATGCATGAGAATTTGCCTTGGACTGAGATGTGAATGGGAGGGGGTATTAGGAGGGAGGGCATTCGACTGTGCGTGACTAACTAGTACCGGCAGAGTGGTAGACGAGATAATGGTCCCAGACCACAATGCAAGGACTCGGACTCCGAGGTTATCCAGTGGTCTCACATTATTGTAGCACACTTGGAGTACCATCAAATATTTTCGTTAATTCTGCCACCTGCTACGCTGTTCTGTTGCCAGTTCTGCCCACAGCACCGTCTACCTGCGAGAAAATGAAGAGATGCATAGACATATTAGCAAATCCCCGACTCCCACGTTAGTGGGGGTCTTTGTCGGTAGGATATGTCTAATTTCCCTCTATTATAATAATGATTTGTGAGGAAGAAGACATCGCGTGGATTAACGCGATTATCAAATAGTACGTATGACAATTCCACTGCAACCGCAATGACTGACGACGCTCGAGGTGCGACGGAGCGAAAAAGAGGTCAGTCAAACGAATGACTTGCCTGAGGATTCAGGGATGTAAGAGACTCAGAACCATGCCTGCAGGGATGAGTAAGAGTAAGTGTGCAAAAGAGGAGTCGGGGACTTGGAGGGTAAGGACTGTTACTATTTGAATTGTGAGAGAGACGAATGATTGTCTCGACGGCAGCCCTAGTTGGAAGTTAACTAGGTACACCCAAAAGTGGTACTCACCATTTCGCCGGAGAACGCTGTCATGGAGACACCAGGAATCTACACGACATGTGGGTGATCAGCAGAAGTATGATGTGATGTTATGTAATGAAATGTGTGGTTTCGACATTCAATTGATAAGATTAGAGTTAAGAATTTATTTGATTTATTTGGCTATTTTCACTGCTCAGTTTGAACAACCGCATATTTTTTCGCAAACAATTACAAGGAACGTCTTGGATCTTGAGCTTTAGAGGCACTGGTCTATAAATTTAACATACTTTGAAAACAACAGGACTTCAAAGCTTCAAGTTATCTAGCAAATTCACAATTTCACAGTTCATTTGGCGGTAGATCACAGTTACTATATTCGGCTTCCGTCCTTCTAACTGCGGCACTATCCTAGTACTAGCACATGCACGAAAAGCTCATGTACGCTGGCAGAACCAGGATAAAATCATCATACCTCTATCGAACCACTGGCAGCATCGCCGAGAAATTTACGATAAACCCCTATGGTCATCTAAGGGCCAATTCTCACTGATGATTCAAACATTCGCCAATTGTCAGATAGTTTCTCAATCGTTCCACACTAAATTGCCAATGGACCTCAGGCTTGCGTGGCAATCTGCTGGCATTGTAGATAGGCTCATCTATTCGGAGATACAACCTCACGAGAAGAATTTCAGGAGACTTTCGGAGCTCGGCCATTCACTTGACGCGAGGCTATTGAGGGGATTCCAGTGAATAGGTCCTTTCTATATCTCCAAGTATTCACCGTGAAATCCAGCATATAAAGCAAGCCGTTTTCCTACCGTCCACTTCAGATTATCTAGTCAGATATCATATCATCACAAACAATGCGTTTCTCCTCTGCGATTGTTTTCGTCGTCGTCGCTGCTCTGACATCATCCATATCTGCCATGCCCACTGACGATGGCAGTCTGCTCGCTCGGCTCGACCGATGTTCCACATTTTGCGTGAGGGATTCACAATGCATTGGTTGTGCTAAAGGATATTGCGTGAGTATCAGTAGTTTGCGTTCTGGATTAAGCCACATGACTCACCGACATGGCAGACCCCCCTCTTTTGTCAAGTGAGTCGTGTTTCTGCTTTGACATCAGTCCGGTATGGTTGTTGGTACTGACGCGCGAGTTACTAGTAAATTTACCGAGTTGACCGACGTGTTGGCTTCTAAACAATGTTTCCTGCCGCTCGATTCGAGCAATAGAGATCTCAGAATACTAGTAGAGGGCTCGTTTGTAAACTTGTGCTATTTGTAACATGATAGCATCCAGCTGGTTCGAAAGCCTTGATTGAAAGTTTTGGCACAGTGAAGTAATATCCACGCACGATCCTTAGTCCGCTGCGTAGGCTATTTGAGAAGTGCTCAGCAATTTCAGTGTGATGCAGTCGCAGTATGATCCAGGTGCGCAATTTGCATCTTTGCCCGCCACTACCGAATGATGAGTCCTAAAAGAGGTCCAGCAATTAATTTGCGTGTTGGCCTATGATGTGTGATTGCAACGGATTTGTACAGGACATAAGTTGACACGCGAAAGCAAAGCTACTGCTGAAAAATGAGCTTGAGTACAATATACATCTTCGTCACGAGTTCTTCTTTGGTTCTTGTCAGCGTCACTCTATCAGCACCTGGCTCCAATACATCGAATAATAGTGAATCTGTCTGAAATCATCGCTTTCCTCTCCAGGCAGTTGTGCCCCCGATGGGCATGCCGAAGCTCCCAAAAGCAGCAGCAGCAACACTCGCCGGAGTCCCAGCATCGCTGGTTGGACTGATGATGCCTCCAGACGATCCTTTGTGTCCATGAGCTGCAACTCCGAATGAGGAGCGGAAGGAAGACGCCGGAGCGGACTGTATGAAGAGGAATTTGTTAGGTAGCGGTCGGTCATCTGTGTTGTACTGATAAGGAACATTTATCAGTTGTGTTCTTGTGCAGGGTAGCTAGGAACTAACCTGGAACTCGAGACCAATATTATCCGCTTCAGATACGTCTAGAAGCTTTATCAGCTTTTTACCTATCCCGTTCAGCCTCTCGACGTCATCTTTACTCCTCGTCCATACTTGAATCCTGTCGACCTTGCTTCGAAGACTAACCACCGCACCGCAAATCTCGTCCCCTTCCTCAAGCTCCTCACCAACCAGTGCCATCGCAAGCCATGTCCAGCAGCGGTCTAGAAGTGCAGAATTATTCTTCATTGTCAGGACCCACTTGCCACCGTTGGAGTTTGCTGGATCCTCCCACATCGGTTTAATTCCCGATTTAAATATGTGATAGTTGGAGTTACGGTCCAGTTTGGAAGGTGGTTTCAGCCAATTGAAGTACCGGCAGAAGGACTCCACCGTATTGAATTCTCCAATGACAGTCAGACCAGCTTCATAGTCTTCTGTCTCGGGTGGGGCGGAAAGGAAAGGTGTGCCGCCCTCTTCAGCGACTCCCTTTGGATGAGCGAGAGGCGCTTTGGATTTCGAGTCATGGTAGATCGTCCTACACATGTAATTAGACGATAGTGCGGTAGACAAATAACAAAATTCTTCACCAAGGAAACTGTAATGGATGCTCTGGCGCTTTCATGGTAGCTCCTGGTGTCTTTGGATCCTCCACCAGCTCAGCGTCCGGTGGACGCGCAGACCCGTCAATGCTCAGCGATCTCGCTTTAGCCAAGTGCGCTGTTATCGCGTCAAGAGATGGAATATTCTTGTACCCCTTCACCTTCTTCTCAGTTTTCGACTCCTGATTGAGTTCTTTAAGGTTCTCCTGCGTCAAAGGTTCTGAGGATGCGAGTGGCGCATCCTCTGGTATTGATGGGGTCGTAGATTTCGGTGGTGTGGCGGCAGTCATAGCGGTGAGCGCCGGAGACACCGAGCGAGTGGAAGGGGCATTAACGACTATTGAGTCGTTCGTGGACGTTGTAGACAGTGAGGTTTGCGATCCCGTGCGCAGGAGTGAAGCAGCGAGACGGGGGCGGGCTGGGGATGATGACGGCGAGTTTGTACCGCTGCCGAGATTGATACGAGCAGCGAGCTGGTTCAAGGACGGCGGGCGGATGGCTGATGATGGCTTTGGAGCGTGCATAGACGCTTGCAGCGAGTTTGGTGGACTGGACATGGTTGTTAGACTCAAGTCAGTGATAGCTCCAAATCAATCAACCGATAACAATACATCAGCACCGCATTTTGACATCGCCGTTTCAGGGACTCGCTGTCTGTTAAATCTTTTGACTTTCCCCCCAATTTTCTACAGTTCCACTGATTTGCGGTCTTTCAGCATCGTTGCAAAACAGAAGGTGATATGTAGTGCTAGGCTTATATTTCTATGTATATACAAAGCTACTAGTTCTAGGCAGGTTCGATTTCGTAATGCTTCATTTACTTGTCATTGGGAATGACTAACGAGTGACTTACTAGGGGTTCGCGTTGCGAACTTCTGACCTTGCTCCGATATGCAGGCAATTCGCCGGTGCTTTGGACTTCTGTAATTGCTGCAGTTTTGAGTGTCTATATATTTTGGATCTAGTTTACTCGTTTTCTACCGAATTGAGGTCATAGACTGCAACTCAACGCTCGTTCATTCTCACTTACCGTATATAGTATCCCGATTACTCCCGAAACGCCTGTCTTTGAGGTTCACTCCAGCGTCTCATTTGCGCAGTGGTGCAGAAAATCAATGGTTTTAAACTTGAATGATAGGAACTACGACATGGTGTGTACAAGTTTAACGGGTGAATGTTTGAAGAGAGATTACGGGCGAAGGCGCGCAGCGCCTCCCGGCTCCGAAGGGACTTTGTCCTGTTGGACAAAAGGTGAGCTGCGAGGGCGGGTGGGCCGCCTCGCTGTCTGAGGTTAATCGTCCTTTCGGGGCCAAGAGTGTTTCGTGTCGCCAGCGAGGCGCTAGAATCATGCGAGAGCATGATGAGAAGGGAGAGGGTGGGGAAAAGAAAAAGCTATGCCGACGAAGTGCACGGGGTGAACTGTTCGTCGTGGTGAAGAAGCAAGATGCGCAAAAGCTCCGCTTGCCGTTCACTCGAAGACTTAGCTCTATTGCCTCCGGTCGTGCCTCGCTACCTGCATAGAGTGACAAAACGCTCATTGTCGTTTTCCCTCAGTCTTCTATCCAAGACTGAGGGTATGTCCACTTATTAACAGTCATCTCACTCATACTAACTTGGTATTGTACACTAATCATACCTGTGTCTAAGTACATCACAATATAGAGTCTTCTATCCGAGACTGAGGACTAATCATACCTGTGTCTAGGTCGGGTATGTCGTCCATTAGGGGTGATTTTCTAATACTTTAAGTTGAGCACCACGCTCCTTCTGTCCGCGTTTTGACAACATTAACCGCATGATGATATACATCATGCTACCAGCCAGCGCAATGACCTGTGATCCAGTGAATTAGAATCGATTTTGATGGAGAAAACGGCAGAACTCACCCCGGAGAACAGCGAAGGTATCCACCAGGTATAGTTCGATGTCAGCAGGGCGCCGGATATGGGGGTTCCTAGGATAAAACTTAGACTTTGAAGCAAGCAATGTCAGAAATGCACGTGCCAATCAAAATCCCAAATCCTGCAGTGGGCGTGTGCAAGTTTGTAACAGCTTAGAGGTAATTATAATTTCACAAGACTCACCGCTCATGCAAAAGCAGATGCCCATCCGCGCGCTATGATCCAGTTCAGATAATTCGTTCATTCAAAATGAAACCATTATTCACCCAAGCTCAGATAGGTCAGGCGTTAAGTCAGCCATAAGTGGGACCCATGCCCCAATGTCTGCACCATCCATCAACACATTTTGAATAAAACGTGGTAGAAAGAAAACTACTTACATAGCCCTGCAAAATAGCCATAAATCACGCCAAGCACTGTGGCGCTGGCCAGGTTGCTCAATCCAATAAAGCCCAAGTTGAGTATTCCACACGAAATCGTCGCAACTATGGTTAAATTCGGGACTCCTGTGATGGCTGCGATGAACCCCGATGTGACTCGTCCCACACAATTGGCAGCATTTAAAATCACTAGCTAGTGACAGTGTCAGTAGGTACATCACTTGAATAGCACTGGATCCCACAGAGTAAAACGAGAACATGACGCTGAGACCGTGCTTGATAGAGTCGAGTTGAAGGAAGAACATCGGAAAGTAGAAGCCAATTTGGAAAAGACAGGCCCTAAAGGATGGTCATTTAGAGGTATTCGAAAAAACATGTGTTACAGGTCTCACCCTGCTATCATGAGAACAAACGGTACATCGCGAATACACTTTCTAGCTGCCGCAATGTAGTTTACCGGTATCGTCGGCGAATCAAGGCGAGTTCGCATGCATAGACATGCGATTAGAAGGAGCACGCTGACCAACCCTGCGCTTGCACGGACACCATTAGAAAAACCGAGAGTGCCATTCAAAAGGTTATTGAGCATGATCGGATGGATGGTAGCGCCCAACGAAGATCCCGAAGCGACGAACGTCAGAACCAGCGTGCGTTTGCGTCGGAAATAATGCGAAATGACGGCCGTGCTCGGGACAAACATGAGCCCCGTCGCGATACCTGAACCTAATCCTTGGGCAAGGAATATCTATACGAAGTCAGAAAACGAGGTCAGAGAGCAGGGGGAAAGTTACCTGGTAGTACTGATCAGGTTTTGACAAAGATAACATGAAGAGGGAGAAACTCTGCAGGAGTGATCCGACAATCATGAGGTGGTAGCTAGTCAAGAAAGCTGAGTACCATCGAGCAACCCCAACATAATTACACTCACAAATATCCTCGGTCGTACAGTAAACCTGATACAAGGCCTACAGCTGTGAGTAAAAACATGTTCAAGCTCCCTATCCATCTACAAGGGACCTTGAGGATACCCGCCATGGAGACCGAGGCACAAACTCACGATATAGCCGACGATGTTTCTTTTGTGAGGTAGTGCTGAGTATAAAAATCTGGAGGGTAAGAGTTCAGCATCCATCCTTGCTATCATGTGAAACAATAGTACCTTGGTATACACCAAATGAAGTGGCATAGCTTATAGCTTTCAATTATACACCGTTCTTGACCAGCACCAGTAAAACTCACCCGTAGCCGCTGAACTGCACAAGAAACCTAGACAATTCAGTTAAGACTTGAGTTTACTGTCCAAATAACAATTCTTACGATCCAAAAACAGTTGTCCAAGCTGCCAGACCGCCTTCGGGGAACTCATCCGAGAGTGAGGGAGGGTCGGAGTCCTTAGTGACTGGGTATTCCACTAGTGTCTCCGAGCCCTGTATATCCTCGTGGTAAGGGGCTTCCGTTTGAGACTTGGATTCAGACGCCATCCAGAGCTGGGACAAATGACAGTAGCGACTGTATATATAAGTACATGGACCCTCACCTCCTTCGAGTCATGAGTTGTGAACCTCGCCTCGGCATGCTCGGCTTCACGGAAGAAAGTGTAACCAGATTGATGGGAAACGTAACGTCAATGCATTAACTCTGAGCCTTTTGCAACCGATGCTTACCTTGGTCATCCCGAGTTTATTTCATAGGCTCAGGAAAATACTTGGGATATTGATGAACCCCTACAAATATTACCCTGTACGTATGTCAGCAAGATTTGACAACCTGCGCAAATAGATAAAGCTATTAAATCTTGTTCCCATTGTGCTGGGCCGCCACAGGAACAAGGACAAACCACGGAGGCCAGGAATATCGTGCGTGGAGCATTCAGGCCGAGTCGTATTCAAATTGTGCTTCCATGTGTGTTGCCCGGTTCTATAGAATATGAAATCACAGGACCTGAGGAGACCAGTAGTGACCAAAATACGGCGCTACTCATATCCCTTAGTGGCGTGCAGGTCCCACTTTATAACGTATGTTTACGCTACATATTCCCGAGTGCTGTGCTGCATACGTCACACGTCGTGACTCTGAAGGTCGCACAGACTCAAGTGTCATTCAACGTTTAGTGCGCGATGCTCACTGAACGCCGAGCAAAAGGTATAAACCAGGCTGGTTCGGGCCTGAAGATCTTTCCTTTACGAGATAGGAAGACACGTGTATGGGTCCGCTGCTGTGGATGAGCAAGACTGAGCTGAATCGGATGATGGACAGATTCAAAGCTGAGCGCTGAGGTTTCACAATGAATCGGTGGGCAAAAACCAGGAATAATGGGAGAACAGCGGAGTGTGTCAGTGTGGCCCACGCCATGACAACCGCGTTGCCGTTGGATGGCTACACTCTCAAGTCGCTGGATTTGATTTAAAAAGTTAGGGAGAGAACAGCTGCTAGCGCTGACAAGCAGGCTGAGGAGCTAAGCTGGGGATGCGTCCGGATCGGATGAATCGAATTGCCGGCAGCTGAGATTTTGCGAGGAATTGTTATGCAATTGGGAGAACAGCGGACTGTGTGGCCCATGCCATGACAGAAGATCGAGACATCGTAGTATGGCCCACACTCTCAAGTCGCTGGTTTTCGAATGAAGTTGGAACAAGGAGTGCCCGCTGCTTGAGAGAATTTCGAAACAAGGGTAGTCTGCCTTAGTCATACAAGGAAAGCGGAGATTTGCGGCCCCATTTGCCGCTGGAATCCCGGGTCGATCATGGCACTAACTGGTGCAAGGCTTGCTGTTCGACTAGGGGTTCGCGTTGCGAACTTCTGACCTTGCTCCAATATGCAGGCAATTGGCCGGTGCTCTGGATTTTTATAATTGCTACAGTTTTGAGTTTCTAGATTTTAGATCTAGGTTACTTGTTTTCTATGATGTTCATACCAGGTGACTGACAGATTATCTTACATCCAACATGACCTTGCTCCGCAAGATGATGCAGTCAACCCTTCTCAAAATATGAGTTTGGATGAACAATTCTTAGCTGACTTGTATTTACAAGTGTCATATTATAAGTTTCAAGCTCTTTGTATCTGACAAGTTCCGACAGGCTCTCACTGGCATGTGCCCTTGGACTTGTGGCTTGGAATTGTGTCTTCCTAGCAAGTGGTGCATCAATTTGGAAGGCCAGGATAGAGAGATGATGATAGTCACTGTCTGTTGAGTCCATTATTCAATGAGGGAAATAGATGACACTGAAATTTATGTGGTTGACATCACACAGGCACATACTGAGTTGTAAACTTGAAACCCCACTGCGTGATATCCCTGAGCTCTAGTCAGAACAATACAATGAAAACAAACAGAAATTTTTCTTGACCCACAGTGAGCCACACTTGAATTTTTCATTGGTGGATCATCATCTAGGGGACCCCTTGTGTGCTGAAACACAATCACATTTGTTGACTTGTGTGTAGCAATGCTAAAGGTTCCGGCAGCGCCGGAGTCAACAACGGCTGTTGTTTCGACGGTTTTCAGACAGGTTCTGGAAATGAGAGAAATGGGAACACGAAGTTCTTTTCTGATTCCAATACTTTGTACAAGTCTGATAGGTACGGAAGATACTGACGTCGATCCAGTCTTCCACATTAAAAATCCTCGGCGAGGCGACGGATCGTTGTATCTTCTTCTTCTTGATCGCTGTCACTTATTTCTTCTCTGTGAACAGGGATCCTCTTCTTCTGCGGGCATGCTTTAGTCATGTGCCCCTTCTGGTGACACGTGAAGCATAGTCCTTTCTTCATATGGTCACTTCTCTCGGCTTCAGTGAGCCGGTTGACCTCCATGGCATTTGGATCATGCCGGTCAATGGAGGGTCTGGGTACGTATCGTTGTCTGGATGGTTTAGTGGTAGTTCGATGGTTTGATTGATATGCAACCCCTCGTTGGTAGTTGCTATCCAGTCTAATGACGGCAGCGATGTACTTGTCGAAATCTATCGGAATAGTTTCCATCTGATAGACGGAATTGACGATTCCTTTCTTCAGTCCATCATTAAAGAACGTGATCAGGACGGCGTCTTGCTTCACAGAAGCTTGTGCAGCAAGGGTCTTGAAACTGGTGATGTAGGAGGTGAGGTCGCCTGTCTGTTTCAACGTTCGGAGATTGTTCATGGCGGTACCGATGGCATCAGCCGGTACAAAGGCCTCTTTGAACTTGGTTTCAAAGTTTGCGAAGGTCCCATAGGTCTTGGTGGTGGAGTTGTCGACTTCGGTGTAGAAAGTAAGTGCCCATCCCATAGCACTTCCTTCTGTCATATAAGCAAGGGCAGTAATGACCTTCTTTTCGTCGGTGTTATAGATTGTAGCGTTAAGTGCGAAATATGCTTTAACCACGTACAACCATCATAGAGCCTGCTGAGGACTCCCATCATAGGTGGATGGAGCTCCGACTTTTAATTCTGGGGAGGTGGAGGTGGTGGACATCCTGAGCGTCTGGTCAAGTGATGTTTCTGTGGTTCAGGGGAATGTTCTTGTTCTCTCGCTGAGTTCTTTCTGGTTCTGTACTGTAACCTCTTCTGATGGAGAGGGTTGAAGGTTCTGGTAACCTCTTCTGATGGAGAGGGTCGAAGGAGGACTTTAATCTTTTGTTACAGCGAACTAGGGTGGGCTCGATGACAGGTACTCGATAAGAGCACGCTTGAAGCCGGTTCAAGCCTTACAAATGTAAGGTTCTTAAGACAAGTCAGAGAGAGTGTCTCTGGCTCAAATATTGGTTATCAGACAACTTAGGATTGGGGGTCCTAAGCGAAGGATAGTTCAGGGTAAAACCTAGTAGATTAAAGTGAAGTTCTAACTAAGTACAAGACCGGATTTATATAGGTGTGAGAGGTTTAGGGCCGGTATTGTACATGTCATCAAGACAAGTCAGAGATAAGAGAATGATGTCATCTAGCAACGGCACGTGGCGGTTGTGATGTAATACAGCTGTGGATGGTTGGTCTAATGATGGCATGGTAAGATGCAGTCATGACGTAATACACGGACGAGAAAAGAGAAGAAAAGAGATAGGGGTAACCATGATTGTAACAGAATCAAGCGAACTCATAAAGAACCAACAGTCCCTCCTGCGACCATGCTGGTGGCAATATGAGGAGTGATCCTTCACATAAGTGTGTAGGTTGCCTGCCATGAGGTCCTAGAGATGTTCAATGGAGTCAAACAACTCAAATGGTTTGCAGGGGGAGAAAAATATACCATGACAAGACATATTTGATCCTTTGTCTGAAATGACATTTCAAGCCCCATGAGGAAGCTGGTTTCAGTCCATGGCATCAACAATGAAAGATGCTTATATACTTCAAGTTCCTTCAAAAGAACATCTTTTGTAGACTTGTAGTTAAGACAGTCCTTTTGAAAGACCTTGAGACACAACAAGTGATTTGACACTACATCTTGAGCTCCCATTACTGTAGTGAACCCACCCTGACCCAAAACATGCCAACCATGAAAGGGGCCATAGGAGCATGTCACCGGAAGAATTTGGGATGCCCCTGCTGTACCAGAGTGTGTGAAGGTGAAGGTGTGAGTGGGGGCTGGAGGGTTGGCTGACTCTGAGTCAGGGTGTGGAAGAAGAGGAATATCTGAGGCCAACTCTGAGTCAGGGTGTGGAAGAAGAAGGATATCTGAGTAAAGTTTCATTGACATTATGCTGGGTGCATTGGATGAAGCACTGGAATGGAGTTCCAAAGAAGATGAAGGAGTGATCAACTTTTGAGTAACCTTGCCTGGTGACAGGGTAATGATCAGAATGAGGAGAAGGGGATGGTGATGTGAAGGAGCGATGCAATGAGGGTATTTAAGTGTCCCCTGGTAGGGCCACAACACACCTTCAACAGTGAGCTGTGAATGCACCAATTGTGGATTGTCTTGAAGCACCTACAGCATAAAAATGGTGACTGAATAATGCCACTGTCAATCACCACAGTGACTGGCATGATGAGGGAGATTGTGGACATGTATACTGTGGAACAATCAAAGCTCACTGCAACCACAGTTGAGCATCAATTGTTAGCTCACATCACTGCCAGCTGTCAAGTGTCCAACAAGACTTATGATGTCGAAACAATGCAATGCCGCAGAAACCTGCTTATTTGAGTCTAGAATGTCAGTACTCTTAGCACTGACCATTCTAGTCAAGTGCTGGCTGCTGCAAAGCATGCTGTTACAAGCATTTGACTTCTTCTGAATATTTATTTGCTAGTGTTGTGGGCCATTCAGAATGAGAACTCTTGTCATATTGACTGTGTAATTATAAGAAGGTCTGCAATGACTCCAAATCTGTGTACTAAATCGCGTCATGGTTCAAGGTGTAGGTTGTGACTTCTACTGCTGCTGTTCTGTGTAGGAACCTATGCAGAATGCTCAATGGTGACTCAGAGGACATGAAACAGAATAAACAATCCAATGAGTTAGAAACAAACTCTCAGGAGTTTGGTGTTGGGAAAGAAGAAAGGAATTTCATGTGGAAAGAAACTCACTTGAAGATGCCTCATAGCCTCATAAGTATACTTTCCAACTTCAGGTCATCCAGATCTTCTTTCACCTAAGTAGATATCATCATCATTCCTGTTGAACTGTGAGATCAGAAAAAAATGCACTTAAAGCTTGAGGGCAAATGCTGTATTTTGATTTGCTTGTAGTGGTCAACATGCTGACGGTCTGCTTGTTTTACAGGCATACACAGTGACGAGGACTCAGGAGGGTGAGAAGGATAATCCCTATACTCACCCACTTTCCCCTGGTTATTTCTCCTCCTGTCACATCAATAAAAATTTCTGCCCAACAGGTACCAAGCCACTGTTTGTCAACACAAAGACAGGGCTCACACAGGGGTATCTTCTGAAGAACCTGTACATTATTCTTTGTGTACTTATTCATGAATTTCAGGCTGATGTCCCCAGCTAAGTTGGTCACTCAAGATAGTCCCTGCAGAAGCAATATTGAAATTTAAAGTGTGTAAATTTATGTTGAGCAGAAGGATTGGAGTGGTGCATGAACCACATCTTTGAGTGACAGCATGATGGAGACATGAAATGACAGCATTTAAAGGCAATAGCAGGGCTGCAATGTTGATGATTAAGATTGTGCAGATGAGGCCAACTGTATGTCATAGGTGTTGTGGGACAAGTTTAACAGACAACAAGTACCAAGTGATTCAGAATACTGTATAGACACGCACTTAGGTTCAGCCCTATTTAGGTGTGACCAAATGAGCATTAGGTTCGAAGGTTCGCAAAGGGGGTGTGACATGTGACATGCTGTGATTAGGTTTGTTTGGTAAGCAACCAACACTAGGCAGACAATATCCTTCATATACATGTGCAGTGCTACATGCTAATCCTCATGCTCAACCTGGAAGTGCTCACTCTACAAACATTGTCTCTAATTTTATTTCTGCCTGGCAACACAATATCTTCTTTATATGTCATTTCAGCATCTGTCTTGTCAAGTGTGGATCCTCCCATGTTTGGCAAACCTGAGCACTAAGCCACAACTCAGTTGATGAAATGGTCAGTCTGAAAGCATCTCCCCTCAATGTTCATTCTATACCATGTCTGATCTCTGTGTCCCCTCAGATGCTAAACTCCAGGATGTGTTATCTGTACCTGCACCATTCTCCATTGCTCCTTCTGGCTGCCTTTCTGTCACTGAGAAGCATCTGTCCCTCATGGCTATAGTGCTGATGAATCAGGTAATTTGCTGCTAGATAACAAGTTGGAGAGCTATGAGCAAGTGGTGAATGGCATGGAGCTTCAATCCATGGTGAATGGGTCTGAGGAGGTTGAGGCTGAGGGCCGTGGTAAGTGCAGATGGTTGCAAACACTCAGTACAAGGACTTTTGGCTGCACTAGTTATTTTTTTTATGTTTTTACTGCATGTCACAATCTATAAAGTAAGGTGTGACATGTGGGAATTGTCTCACCAGCTCACATGGCTTTCACTAAGGAGCACTTAGTTCGGTTATTTTGGTTAGTTCACTTAATTTCTTTTTGGAAATCTCGTGTGGTTTTGTCACGTGTTTTCAAGTGCTGACTAAAAACTGTTGCCCATTGTGTGATTGCATGATTTTGTCATGTGACTGCGCAGCCTGTGTGCTGTGGTTCCCTAGATATGCCCTTGTACTCCAAGCTTCCTTTCCCTTCTTCCCCCACCACTGCTCCCTCTGCCAATCCTTTGATCTTTCTGCTCTGATTGTTTTCTTGCAGGAAATTCCTGCTTTAATTCAATTTTGGTAGATATATATCTTTACTGTTCTTGATTGATGTAAGCCTTGGCAGTCTATATAGTGTATATATTGAAAGTATGAAAAAAAACAATGACTATGTAATCAGGTTTCACTTTTTGACATGTTTTTGGACCCTTTGGACCCCTGGACCTGGACCCTGGACTGGCCATATCTTGGAGTTTGAAGCATTGTGAGTGTGATTGTTGTTTGTTACTGGCCCTGTATTCCATACAGACTCACAAACTCCTATTGATCAAGACAAACATGTAACCAAGTCCTACTTCCCTGGCCATTTGTTCTTACAGGTGTTCGCTGGTTGTTTCTGGACCTCTGGGTATACTACAGTGTAGAGATTTGGATTGGTGGGGCACTTTTCTGTGCTGAGTTGGTCTGCTTGCAGCCTTCTCACAGTTGCCATCCTATCCTTCAGGATAATTTCTCAGACAGCTTTCAGCTGTTCTTAGCACTGTCATAAGTCGAACTTCCAGGGTATTAGCTCATCCCAGAAACTGCTGGTACTTCTTTGGTCACTCTTGGCAACATTTGTTTGGATCTTTGGTATGTGATATTTTGCCATATATATATGATATGATGACTTATCTTTGATGCAGTGGAACTACAACTGTTGGAATTTCAGCTCTCCTCTCTCTTTGTTTCATATATCTTCTCCAATGTGTGTGGTCAACAACATATATATTTATGTATATTATTTTGACTAATATTTGTTCTTAATAGGAATCCCTCCACCCCTCCTACCTCTCCTTAGTGGGCACAGGCTGCTGTACATCAGGCTGAGAGGAATCAGCGAAATATTGGCTCCCCTCCTGCACATTACCATCCTGCTCCTATAGCTCGACCATTAGAAAATGCTCTTCAAATGGTAGGAATTAATTTTCTAATTTTCATAAAACATTTTCTGATGTGTTCATAGAATATTTCTCAGATCTTGGGAAATTTGAACCATGGTCCAATTCCAATGCAAAGGTTTCCTGGTCTGCCACATAATGTTATTGAGCATCATGAGGCTCAACACATGTGGCATCAGCACCATCCACTACCACAACCTGGGCCACCTATTCCTGCTCCAGCCTTAGGGCCTCCGTTTGGTCAACCTGTTCCTGCTCTACCCTTAGGGCAACCCTTTGGTCAATCTATTCCTGCTCCACCCTTAGGGCCACCCTTTGGTTATATTCCTCCACCTGCTGTACTTCAGAATGAGTATCAACATCATATGGCAGATGTTGCTGCAGCCACAATAATTCATCATGAAGCACGCCATGCTGCCAGGCAAAGGCATAATAATCTTTAACAGCAACCAGCACCAGTACCTCCTGCCCCTGCTCCTGTCCCCGCTTCTGTCCCTTACATGTATGGTCCTATTCACTATGAGGGTGCAGTTGGTCATCATAATTTCAACAATCCCCTTCAATACTTTGTACCCCATCCTGCACTACCTTTGCCTGTACCACCTCAGCCTGATTATCAACAATTTAATATTCAGTTTCAGCATCATTTCCAGCAGCAGGAAGATGGACAAGCACAGGAGGTATTATGTCAACAGCAGATCCAGCAGCAGCAGGATAGACAAGCACAGGATGCATTACATCACCAGCACATCCAGCAGCAGCAGGAGGGTAGACAAGCACAGGATGCATTACATCACCAGCACATCCAGCAGCACATCTAGCAGCAGGAAGATAGACAAGCTCAGGATGTTCAACATGCAGGTCAACAGGAAGAGGACCGCCACAACCATAAGGAGCAGAGAGTTCATGAGCAGGAGGATTGTCTTGAAGAGACACTGAATGAATATAATGATCCAGTGTCTCAAGAAAACCATGACCAAGATGAGGAAAGAAGAAGAACTCAGGAACATGAAAACTGCCTGCAGTGTAAGTAAGAGGAGCAGTAGCATATTAACCAGCCAGTTCCTGTCCCTGATGGAGGTTGACCATACACAGAGCCTATTACCAATCATACTCTTGGTCCTCTTAATGTAGAGTGCACAAACTGCCATGCAATGCACTTTGCATGTGAAAAACTCTCCAACTCCTCTCAACAAAACCCACACTTTGGAATGTGCTGCTTGTAGGGCCAAGTCAACCTTCCACCCTTTCCAGCATGGCCACCAGAGCTGCGGCAGGCATATACAGACTGAACTTTCATCTCAAAAATATGGCAGTATAACAGTGCTCTTGCATTTACATCAGTTGGTGTCAATATTGAGGATCATGCTCTTCAAGGATCTGGTCCAAATGCTTTTCATATTCATGGATCTCTTCATCACCTCATTGGCAGTCTTATGCCTCCAGAAGGTCTTCAGCCTTCATATGCATAACTCTACATCTATGACCCTGAGGAAGCCACAAACATCTGTGCCACCCGTCCTGGAAATGAAGGTCTTGATCATTGCATTCTCAGAGAGCTCCATGACATGCTATATTGAAGCCATCCATATGCTCCTCTTTATAAGCAGGCCTATCAAGTCATGCAAGAGAAACCTCCAGAGCAGCACACAGATGTTTGTGTATGCATCCATTTCTAGCAAGGGACAGATGGTTGAAGATATAATCTCCCCACTGCCAATGAAATTGCTGTGATTATTCCTGGAGATGGATCTGAGGAGGTGTCTGACAAATGTGATATTGTCTTGCGACTTCAAGGTGGTCAACTCCAGTGTGTCAGCCAACTCAGCCACACATACTCAACTCTGCATTATGTCCTTCTCTTTCCTTCTGTGTTACAACCATGTATGCCCCTATTCATTTTCTCTTCCTTACTGTGTATTACATCACAAGCCACATGATGCCACTGCTAGACTTACTTCCAACTCATACTTTGTATTATATCACAATTGCCATTGCCATTGTTAGATGATCTATTCTTACTATTGCTTATGCATCCCTTATCTCTGACTCATTCCATTCTCACGCCTGCCCTAAAGCACAGTAGTTCACTATAAATAGCCCTCCTGTATGCTTTAGTTCATTACTTTAATCTTACTAGGTTTTACCTTGAATATCCTTCACTTGAGACCTCCAATCTCTCATCATCTGAACCATACTTTAAGATAGAGGCACTCCCTCTACCTTAGCTTACACTGAACACTCAACTTATCATCTTGCATAGAATCTCAACAAGAAGTCCTTAACTCTTATTGAGTTGCTTGTTGTTAGAACTACCCTAGTTTGTAACATTCTGGTGAAGAGGGCTGGCATCTTGACATCCCTCTTAACAATCAGGATATACATGTCCATACCATAAATGAAAAGCATCCAAACCCCTCAAAGATGAAAGATAGCTAATGATAAGACAATGTCCAACATAGGGTCTACAACCCCAAAGGACTAAATCTGAAAAAAAAAAAACAATCAGGGTGGATGTCAACAAGCAAAAAAAGTCACCCAGTTTCTCTATTATGCCTACCATCTTCACCCTCACCCGGTTCGCATGGACCATAACAACATCTTTTGTGGTGGATGACTGTTCCAGCAGTACAGTGGCTCAAAAAACTGTCCGCATGTTTTGACATTTTTCACTATCTATGATATTGTGTGAGAACTCACAAATGCCTCAAGGACATGGTTATACCACATTGTAGTATGGCTTCAGGGCTTTCATTTGAGCCCTACATGGTGGGAATCGGTGGAGATATGGTGTAGATACAAGGCACACAAAATGGTGACTCATGTGGACAGTTTTTTGACTCAAGTATTTTACAATAATAACCAGGTATTCTAGTATTTTGTATGACCTCCCTTGGCTTTAATTACTGCCTCTATCCTTCTAGGCATACTCTCAATTAATTTCTGGCAATCCTCAGCTATGATCTTCCCCCATTCCACTGCTACTCTCTCCCAAAGCTCCCATACTCCTTTAGGGGGGTTTTCATAGGCTTGAAGCTTTTTCTTGAGTGTTCCCCAGAGATGTTCAATGACATTGACATCAGGAGACTGTGCTGGCCAGTCAAGAACATTGATGTTATGTTCTTCAAACCATTCCTTAGCTCTTTTGGATGTGTGCTTGGGATCATTATCCTGTTGGAAAATGATATCTTCTTCATCAATCCCTGATTCTGCCAAGCTAGGCAGCAAGTGGTCATTTAAAATGTCCACATACTGCTCAGCATTCATCTTCCCCTCAACCTCAGCAAGCATTCCCACACCATTCCATCCCATACAGCCCCATACCATTAAAGAACCTCCTCCAAACTTGACAGTTCCATTGACCTCTCTGTCTGTTAGGCCATCTCCCTTCTTTTTTTTTTCCATACATATACCTTCCCATCTGACCCAATCCTATTTATTTTGGTCTCATCTGACCATATAACATGCTTCCAGTCCTCTACAGTCCAGTGTTGATGAGCTAAGGCAAAGGCTAGTCTTCTCTGCCTATGTTTGATGGAGAGAAGAGGCTTTTTCTTCTTTGTTACTGTCTTGCGATGAGCTGCCTTGAGAACATTCCTCACAGTTTGTGAAGAGACAGGGGTAGTGATGGTGGAATTGATAAATTGATATAATGGGTGGCTTGGACAGCATTACCAGCCTTTCCTGTAGTGATATGTTGGATAATAGCCCTTTTGTCAGTAGAGGTAAGCTTGGATGGACATCCTCCACAAGATTTTTCCTTGTCTGGGTGGCTTTCTTTGATAAACTTGGCCACAGTGGACTTGCATACTCCAGTTCTAGAGGAAATTTGGCAAGCAGAGAGGCCAGCATAAGACAGAGAGAGGATATTATCTCTTTGAGCAGAGGAGATGGCTTTCATGGTGATTATGACTATGATACATGAGATATTCTGGTTTATATAGTTAGATATAGTCATAAAATAACATAATGACACCACTTCATAATTTATATAATAGTGGTATGATTTTTGTGGTGTCATAAATAATGATTTATATAGTTTTAATATACACTCAAAAAACTGTCCACATGAGTCATCATTTTATAAGCCTTATGTCTCCACCATATCTCCACCAATTCCCACCATGTAGGGCTCAAATGAAAGCCCTGAAGCCATACTACAATGTGGTATAACCATGTCCTTGAGGCATTTGTGAGTTCTCACACAATATCATAGATAGTGAAAAATGTCAAAACATGCGGACAGTTTTTTGAGCCACTGTATGTGGTTGATGCTTTGGCTTCTATAGAGCAGAGCAATTTGAACTGGATCAGGAATAACCAAAAGTGGCTGAGGGCAGACTGCTACCAAGGCTTAATAGATAATGTCCTTGATGATGGTGTGAATGATCTGGTTCAGACAGGTCACTCTATCATTCTTCCCTTCTCTCATACTGGGAGCCCTCAGTACATGCACCAGCTGCTCCAAGATTCCTTGGCCATTTGCCATACCTGCAAGAAGCCTGATCTCTTCCTAACAATGACTGCCAATGGGAGTTGGCCTGAAATCACTGAGAATCTCCTTCCAGGTAATAATTCATATTTGATGTACTGTTTATGACTTCAGCCTGACAACTTCTTATATAGGTCAGAGTGCTGTGGACCATCTAGACTTGGTGGCTCATGTATTCTATCAGAAGCAGCAGACTCTGTTGAAGAAGGTTCACAAAGGCTACTATGGAAAGGTCGCAGGTTTGGTGTACATCATCAAATATCAAAAATGTAGTCTGCCTCATATGCACCTTCTTATCTTCCTGGAGCAAGAGGATAAGATACAGACTGCAGAACAAATTGATTCCTTCATCTCTGCCCAAATTCCTGACAGAAATCTCCATCCACAACTCTGTGAGGCTGTGGAAAAATATATGTTGCATGGCCCTTGCAACCCGCAACATTGCTTGGAGAATAGACAGTGCAAAAAACACTTCCCAAAGTCATTCTGTCCACAGACCTTGATGAAGGATGATGGTTATCCAGAGTATGCAAGACCTGACAATGGTCACACCATCCAAAAGAATGACAATGTCTTCACCAACAAAGATGTTGTTCCCCACCCCCCAGAACTCCTGGTGCAATTCAACTGCCACATCAATCTGGAAGTCTGCGCCTCTATCAAATCTGTCAAATATATTCACAAGTACATCTACAAAGGAAATGACTATGCTACTTTGGAGATGAGAGGAGCAGTGGATGAGGTCAAATCATATCTTGACTCCAGGTATATCAGCTCAACTGAGGCTGCATGGCATATCTTTGAATTTTCAATGCATCTCGAATGGCCCTCTGTCTACTGCTTGCCAGTCCACCTCCCAGATGAACATATGGTGTTCTATGATCCTGAGAATGATGCCCATGATGTTCTTGAGTGTGTAGCAGCCAAAGAGACTCGCCTCACTGGATGGTTCAAAGCCAATGTTAATGAGAACTTTGTGGCAGCTGGAGCCCATGACCACCTCTATCAGGACTTGCCCTCAAAATTTGTCTGGACCAAAAATGCATGGAAGATACACCAGTGTGGAATGGCAATTGGAAGGATATATGCTGCTGCACCCAGCTCTAGAGAGCACTTCTACCTGAGATTGCTTTTGACTGTAGTGAAAGGTATGATGTCCATGACAATTTGTTATTGATCTAACTCACCATGTTTTTAAGGGGCTACCTCCTATGAGCATCTTCAGACATTCAATGGGGTCATCTATGAGACTTTCAAGGAAGCATGTCAGCACAGAGGTCTGCTTGATGATGATAATGAATGGATCCAGTGCTTGCAGGATGCATCTCATATGTGCACTGGACATCGCATGTGCAATCTCTTTGCCATCATCCTTATTCATTGTAATCCCACAAGCCCTGATGACCTTTGGAACCACTTCAAGGAAAATCTCTGTAATGATCTACGCCACCACCTCACTCATGTTCCATTCAGCATACCTGACCCTACAGAAGAGGAGGTCCATGACTATGGTCTCCACCTCATTGATGGTGTGCTTCACAAAAATGGATGGTCTTTGGAGACAATCCCTCACATGCCTATTTCTCAAATGGCAGCAAGATAGGGAGCCATGGAGGGCAATCAGCTCATTGCTGAGCAGCTTCAGTATAATCCACAGGAACTTCAGCAGATAGTGGATGTAGGAGTCCCTTTGCTCAATATTGAGCAGAGAGTGGTCTTTGATGCTGTGGTACATGATGCAATGCATCACAATGAGGAAAGACCTGGACATGCATACTTTGTCCACAGTGCAGGTGGATGTGGTAAGACATATCTCTGCAAGCTCATTGCTTTAAAACTCCATGCTGAAGGCAAGATTGTCCTTTGTGTGGCCTCCTCTGGAATTGCTTCCCTCCTCCTACCAGGTGGACATACAGCTCATTCACAATTCAAAGTTCCCATCCCCATTCATGAGGACAGCTCATGCAACATAAAGAAAGGAGATGTTATCCATGAGCTTCTCAAGGCCACCTCTCTCATCATCTGCGATGAAATTCCTATGTTCCACCACCATATCCTGGAATGCTTTGACCACACATTACATGATCTTCTGAATGTTGATGCCAATTTTGGAGGAATAACAACACTCTTTGGAGGAGACTTCAGACAGACCCTGCCAGTGGTGCCTCATGGTTCCAGGAAGCAGATAGTGGGTGCCACATTTTGCAGATCTCACATCTGGCCAAACCTTTGCATCTTCTACCTCAAGAGAAATATGTGGCTTGGTCAAGATCCTGCCTCTGATGAATTTGCAAAGTGGCTCCTTGAGATTGGAGCTGGCAAGGGCACAGATGGAGATGGAACTGTTATCCTCCCTATTCACATGCGCTGTGCCAACAATGATGTCCAATCTCTCATTGATGTCCTATACTCTCCAGTTCTGCACCCTGGCCATCCTCCTGTGAATGACTCCTTCTTCCTGGAACGTACCATCCTTTCCACAAAGAACACTGATGTGGATGAAATCAACACCACCATTCTTGATTCATTCCCTGGAGATAAAGCAGTCTTTACCAGTGCAGACTCAGTCACTGAGAGGGACTATGACTACATTCCCATAGAGTTCCTCCACACCCTTACCCCATCAGGCTTCCCTTTGCACAAATTGGAGGTCAAAGCAGGTGTTCCTCTGATGCTCTTGCACAACTTAAACCCCTCTGAAGGCCTCTATAATGGAACTCGCATGATCCTCCTATCTTGGACCACACATGTCCTCAAGTGTCACATTCTTAGGGATGGTGTCAATGAAGCTCACTGAAATGATCAAGACACAGTCCTGATCCCTCACATGACCCTGGATGCCACTTCTGAGGACAACCCTATTCCTCTCAAGCATCAACAATTCCCTGTTCGTCTTGCATTTGCCATGACAATCAACAAGGCACAAGGTCAAAGTGTCAAGTGGGTTGGACTCAATTTGTGGACTCCTGTCTTCAGTCATGGACAGCTATATGTGGCTTTGTCTCGGTGCACTCACCCAGAGAGAGTGTATGCTATCTTTCCAGAGCATGAAGAAGGCTCAAAAACAACAAATGTAGTGTATAAAGAAGTGCTTAGAGGCCCTACAGATCCTATCAATGATTGATGTACATAGAATGTACTTTTATATAGAGAATTGACTGATGTGATGTATTATGTACTTTTAGTTGCTCAAAAATGTAGTTTTCAAGTTTTCAAAATTCCACCATGATCATTAGTAAGTCAAGGTGCCACAGGCACCTCCCAAAGGAGCACAAAGCGCTCCTTTGCCTTCCTGTGCCGAAGGCACAGTGAGTATTAGGATGAAGCCAAGGCCAGGAAGCTAAAAAGGAGCGCTTTGCACTCCTTTTGCTTCCTGTGCCAAAGGCACAACAGGTGGTGGACTAGTTTAGGTTTGACGGTCTCAAAATTGGTGTGACCATCACATAAATTAGGTTTGATTCACTAGGCGTGTGATGCTATGACAAACCTAAGTGCATATCTATACAGTGGGGGTGGGCAATGCGGATGAACAACATGCATGAGAATCTCACTGTGGCTGAAGGAAATGTGGCAATTTGAGTGACCCACTTGCACCTGCTGGGAGAAGCTCATAAAATTAGCTATGACGAACAGTAAACAGTAGATCGTACAGACAAAAAGTGTTCCAGAGATGTAACTCAAGATAGCCTTGAATTTTTTTCACAAAGAAAATCAATTATGTGGTAAGGCTGACCTGAAATTGTCGAGAAAACTCCTCCCAAACTTGTCAGCAACCAAGAAAGAAAAAAAATTCAAGACCTTGTAGTGTTGCTCTTCATGAAAATATTTCTTTATTACACCTTAGCCACAGGGTGATGGTGTGTTGTAGTTTACGAGTGCTAATGAACACACTGTTTCACACTGTCCCAAAGTGGTAACACCATCAAGTCACAACTGTCAATCACATACTCCATCAATCATACCACAACAATCTTATGTCTTGACGCGACCTAATTCATTATATATTTGAATTCTTCCTCCCAGCACTCAACAGACCCCAGCCTCTCACCCAAGACCACATGCTTCAAGTAGTGCATGCATCACATTGACCTGCAATGGGCAAACAAAGATCAGCAGCTCAGCTCAAGCAGACACGAAGACTGGCAGACATTCGAAGACACTGTGCACACAAGACTTGGCCTCAGACATCAGCTGTCAGTAGGAAGACCAGATTCCAACCAGCTCATCAATGATTGTCCCAGATTCAGAGCAATACTGTGCAGGAGCAGCCCAATGAGTCAGAACTTCACATTGCTGCATGTCATCATGAAGATATGTCTTTGCGCACCGAAATCAAGGAACTTCAGTCCACCCTCAATACTTTCAGAGCTAGTCTGGCTCATGTCACTCTCAATTCTGCAGCTAAACAGAAGATGATGTGTGTTATACAACGCAAACTGCAGCGCACTCAAATTTCGAAACACAAAGTCTCCAAGGAGTTAAAGCAAGCATGGCAAGAGAATCTCACTCTCTGCATAGAACATTCAACTGTTCACAGTGCCTTGCTATCTGAGGTTGAGTTTATCCATGTGACAGCAGCAGCCACTGCTTCCAGAGCAGATGCTCTTCAGCTGAATATTCAAAACCTCAGATGGCAGCTGGAAGAATCTTGGAAAAAGGTCAAAAAGCTTCAGATGCGAAATTTACGGCTGCAGCATGCTTGCAGTGATGCAAAAGAAAGGACCTATGCTGCTGAAGCTTCACAGCTGTTCAAGAATGGCTCATGGTCACCTCAAGCTCAAGCTCTCATGCATCTGTTCGTCAGATCAGGTACTGCCCATGAATCAGTTGGAATTCTCATCAATGCTGTGTGCAAGGCTGTGGGTGCACCTGTCCCAAAGAAGCCCATGTGTCATCATACTGTGAACCATGCACTTATTGAAGGTGGGATCAGTGCAAGGATACAACTCGGTAAAGAAATGAGGAATGCCAAGAGTATGATCACTTCATAGCAGTGTTTAATTTCACTGTCAATGCTCAGATTATTTTGACAGGTCTTATGATTGCCAGTGACTCAACATCTCATCAACAGATTGACTACACCTCCTGCACTATGGTGATTCAGGCCTCCGATTATGCCAATGGTACGGACTTGGGCTCATCAGTTAAAATCCGCTTCCTTGGAGTTACCTCCTCAGCAAGCCACACCAGTGAAACCCAGGTTGAGGGTTGGACAGAGACCATCTCAGACATCTCCACTGTCTTCAACAATAGTCCTCTTGCTTACCATTCACATGAGATACTCGACCTCGCAGGCTTTCTCTGTAAACTCAAGGGCATGAATGGTGACCACACCAGTGATATCAAGAAAACCAGGTGTCTCATCAAGCAGTGGAAGCATGAGAGCATTCATATTTCACTTGGACACAAAGCCATCATCGAAATGTCATCTGAAGACTTAAAGCCACTTCTCAATGATGCTGAAAGTTCGAAGATTGCTGAGCTTGGTGGTCATAACTCCTGGATTTCATTATCAGCTGAAGACCATCAGTGGCACTGGAGTCAGATCATGGACATGCTCGCATTGCAGTTAGGTACAGAGCGCTTTGACCAGCTTCCTGCAGAAATTCAGTGAGAGCATGACCTCTTCCTTTTTGGCAGCTATTCAATGCACAAGGAACTCAATGCTGTGAAGGGTGGTAATACTGCCATGATGGCAGTCTGGGATTCAAAAGAGAGTTCTGATAGGCCCATTCTCCTTGCAAATAAGGACAATGATGCAACAACTTGCCTGTCGTCATTATCAGATGGTTCATCGGCTGCAGTTGAGCGTGCACTCAAGCTAATGAAACGTGGAGCAGCCAAGCTGATTGAGATCACAGGCAATATACTGAACCACAAGGACGACAAGAAGGGACTTCAGGACTTTCACCGTCTCATGATGGAAGAGTTGACTGACAGTGCTTGTTCTTCATTCCCCGACACCAGCAACACCAGGTACCAAACATATGGTGCAGCTGCATGTCACATCATCAAATTTTGGCCCCAGTACATCAAACTACTCAAGCTTGCACATATTTCAAAGGAGAATGAGACATTCAACCATATGGAGAAGAATCTTTATGCTGGCCTTCATTGCTGGAGAACTCGCTTGGAATGTTTTTGTTTTGCCCTTAATGACCAAGCAATTTCACAGCCATATGCTTGACATGTTCGTGGGCCAGGGACTGCCAATCTCAACATTCTGGATCTCAGACCTCTCCACGATGATGTTAAAATACATCTCCAAGCTCTTGTTGATAATCTTGACCTTCTCTTGTTGTGTGAATCCAGTCACAAGCTTGGTGCACTCTGGGGGGAGCCTTGGGAAGATCCAACCACCATCACTGCCTGTCTCAATCTTTACGACAGCCTTACCTTGGAGCAGCAGGACCTTGCAAAAGAGCTTCTTTGTGCATTTTTCAAGGGCAAACTCAAAACCTATGAATGATTTATGCTCGAGTTTGCACCTGGTGGTCTGGTCACGACATCAACACAAGCCGAAAGGGATGCAGCTCACATGCCTGCCACAAATGATGCTAATGAAGGTATAGAAACTTAATCAAAAGTTGTTTGCTTATTAGGAACTGTCCTAGGTGCACTGGGCTCTTGGTGTTTGGAAGCTCATCATAATGCGAAGGGCTCTGATGATCTTTTTTCTGATCAGTTGATGTTCAACCACAATAACACACAGGCCTTCATGGATGCACACTTTACAACCAATGACCATAAATACACGATGCTTCTAGCACGGAAGAAGGAGAAGAGTGGATTGGTGAAGAAAAAACGGAAGATTCTTGTTGCCCATGCATGAGCAGTCGCGAGAAAGAAGAAGCAGAAGGCTGTTGAGAGGGCACCAAAGAAGGCACACATCACAGAGACACTCAATGCTACACAGATTGTCTTCAATTCAGTCGTTATCGAAAAAATGAACGTTCGAACGCTTGATGCACAACTCGACAAGCTGAAGGCTCTCGGTGTCCCAGACATCAAGCCAAAGTCTCAGTGTGGTGTACAGGCTGTCAAACTCCAATCTCTCATGACAACACTTGCATCTTACTTCAACATGCTGTTGCAAACTCCAGTGGAGCCAATTTCGCCTCAAAACCTGGAGGACACCACAGATACCCACGGAGATGAGCTTATTGAGTCCTATGGGGAGGAAGACGATATGGACTCTGATGATGAGTAGTATGATTCCACACGTTCTTGTTGATTTTTCGCTGCTGCGCATGCTCATTGTCGTTCCTTCAACATGGTCTTACTCAATATTTGCATTATCACCATGAAGATAAAAAATGATGCTACAAAATTTTGTAGAGGTATTCTACAGCATATAATATACATCCTCGAACACGCCGTTCATTGATTTGCTGTTGCGTTCTTGCACAACGGCGGCGGGTCACCCAAGAGTCGATGATTCTGAAGTATGCGCATTATGTAAGCGTCACGGTAGCTACATCCAGGTTGCCCACCCCCATATACAGTAATCAAAGTCGTTGAATGAATGTAGCAGGATCACGTGACCATTGACATAGAGCTTGAATTCTCAGATGAAAGCCCTTCTGATCAACCAACCAGCACCACCAGCATGGAAATATCACCGGTTACTCTTGACCTCCCAGAATGCTCGCCCAATCTCATGCCATTTCACATTTCTCACTCAGGGCCCGCACCAATATCCACATACTTTCGCGTCAAGCCCTCGACGCCTTCTAGCCCGCACCTTTCCCTTACACAAAACACGTCCAACGAAACACACCTGTCCACGGACAACAGCCAGAACACCCTTGTTTCTAAAGACTCCCAATTCTCCCTAACTATAATTGCCGAATCACAGTCTGCTTTATTAGAGGAGGATTCACAGGCATGTCCTGCAGGAGTGAGCGCTTTGATAGCCGACGCAGATTCTGGTACTCAGGCCAGCCCATCAAGCGAATTGGCTCGTGCGCCACCCGCGGCACCTCCAGTAGAACATAGTCTCAGCAATAACTTTATCGCAGCATTCAGAGGGAGGCAGGTACACGGTCGTACCGTTGACCTACCACAAGGTTACGGTGGCATAGTCCTTAGTGCACCGAGCAGTGATGCAAACAGTCAAGGCGATGACATTGCGACGGCTGAAACAATAGCTCAAACTAGACGCAAGAGTCGAGCGACACGAACATGCAGCCGACAGATGGAGACAGATGAAGACGATGCGGTGGACGATGACTCGCGTGTTGAAATTCGGAGACTGACCCCGGTCTCAAGGTTTTCTTCCTTGACTGTTTGGTCCCCAGACGTACCGGTGGATGAGGGCAAAGACGAGTGTCTTAGATCCTTGACGGAGTGGACAAAATTAGCGGCAGAGGTACATTTTCATGTATATTCAGTTAGCGTGTTGTGATCCATTTTCAAAGATTCATGCCTATGACGCATAATGCGTTGGTCTGCATTTCTCGGATGAACATGAAACATCAATGATGAACTGTAAGAACGCTTGAACGATATGTTACTATACACGTCTTCTGTTGGCCCTGGTTTGGATAATCTCGGCACTCCATTATGCACAGTAATCGACCTGATCTATGCCTTTTTGCCATATAGTCTTTAGGGCTAGATCTGGCCGCTTACTGTGATCGCTGACTACCATCGGAACTTCTACAGGATCATTCGAAGAATATTTTCTAGTACTGTTGTATGGGGCCGTGAACTCGCAATTTAAATGTGTTGGCTTTTAGGTATAGCGACTTGCCTATTCACTTGCGTGCTTCTGTGAGCTAAGCAACATAATTCCGCTAAGTAGGTTACTCTTGTCAGCTTTCGACTTACTCTTTCTCGTATTTTAGCGTCAATCTGCGTCACTCGTAATAATACCATGCCTGCCCAACACCCAGTTTTGATTATCGTAAATACCAACGCAGCTATCTCGACCATCGTGCTATCGTTGGTTCGTCATTACCGAGATGTTGACACTTGGGAGTGAATGACGTGCATGGAGGGTGTTGCGATTGGACTGCATCGCCTGCAATTTTCTGTGCAATAGGTGTGTAATTTCCTCCGTGTTTATCTTCCGAGGAACTCTGGCGTCTTTCTCAACTGCTCGGCATCTTGCAGATGTTAATAGGCACATTGTGTGTACACATATCGTGTCCTGAAGATATGATGGTGAGGGTCCATATGAGATTCATCGCAAATGTAAACTGACAAGTTCTAAGAAGGGCAGGCATAGTAGGGAAAAGTGCAATAGAGATACGACGACAAGCACTGAATATTGTACAATGTTGAAGGTGACGAAATCGCGATGCGATGATGTGCAGTTGGGACCGCTCCGATGCATCAGCCCGAGGCAGAACGCTCAGAATTCTTACCAGATAGAATTGTATGGAAGCTGATCTGGATGGATGGTTGACCCCAGCGCCAGCTCCTATTCTGGATGCTACGCGCACCCTGGGACGCATTTTATACACTGCGCTGCATTGGTGGTACCCAGAGGAAGCATTGAGCTTGATGCGAGCTGCATGGTACATGGAGAATACTGGGGGAATTACCGAGACAAGTGAGTCTCCTGTTCTGTTCAGTGCATTCGGGAAACTGACCCTAGACTTAGTTAACAAAGAAACTTATTCCAGCAATTGACATACAGAGATGGGTCAGATACAATGTGATGCTACATAAATTTGTAGGTTCTGTCTAACACAAGGCATCGCCCCATGGACAACAAACAGTGTGACACTGAGCATGCACCTGTTGTCTATTTAATACCTAGCATGAGTCTTGACGGAGTTCACGCGCACGGTTGTCAGAGCGAACAACTCGCTGATGGGTCACATTCAATGATTTGTAAGAGCGCGTACCCAAAAATCGAGCCATTCCTGGGACATTGGAGATGATGTTGCGCGTGTAGAATAAAGAGGACATTGTATTTATGTTCACTGGTACCTCCTTTAGATACGGATCGGAAACTAAAGGAACAGAAGAGGATTGTTGCTGCTGCCGTCGAAAAAGTTTGAACATTGGGCGCTGTTGCACGCACGATCCTGGGAGCTATATCGGAGCACCGTCCAAGGTATTTTACCTGAACCAACGACCTTGTTCTCAGGGGGCAAAGTCAGCACACCCACGTACCCTGAATTGTCTCAATGCCACAATGAAAGATTTCGCGTGTAGATGCAGTACTACAGACTCCTGCTCACAGGCAACGTGTACATGGCGCTAATTTTAATCCCCCCTAGCCAGAAAGTATCAAGTACCAATTTAGTTTTCATCTTGCTCATTAAAAAATCGAAGACGGCTCTCACATCACATTGCCCAAAGGCAATCACGCATGAAATCAAGGAGGATTCAAGTAGCATGTCAAAGAAATACCAACATCCACAATTAGTTACTACATACATCATTCATAGCCAGTAAAGCTATCATCATAGCTTGACGCCCCAGCCCAAAAGGGCAAATGTAACGGGCAAACCTTCGCCAGCCAAGATTGCCATGCCAGCATAGACCACTACCTTCGTCAACACTGATACAAGTTAGTCCCAGAATTCGACGTCTATCAAAGAGGCGGACAGTGCGCTCACCATCAGCATCGTAGTGCTTAACTTCCTTGCGTTGAGATGGCCCGTTGCTATTCTCGAGCTCGGATCCGCTGTAATTTTCTCCATTGACTGATGGTGAACCGTCATTCGACTTCACACCTCTTCGCTTGACCTCACTTGTTCTTCCCAACGCCGACCTTTCCCTGATTGCGCTAACCTCTAGGACACCAGGAAGGTCGATAACACTCGGAATCGGGCGCAAACTGCTTTCAACTGGCATGTGTTGGTAATCTGTTGCAGGGGTATAGAAGCGTCGATGTGGCAGATCAAAGGAGGATGCAAGAAGACGGAAAAGAGGAGGAAGAACGAGGTGCAGGAGCGACTTGGCGAGAATTCGCCATACAAAAATTACGAGGATGCCTGCGCAGATATATGTAAGTATGAATGAAAACGGGATGGAAAAGAAACGGAAACGGACCGACGGTAACTTTGGCACAAGCTAGAGTCCACCATGAAGCTCTATCCTCCCAAGTCCACACGGTTCCTTGAGATCCAGGCATCACGGAACTTAAGAAGCGCTCGTCAACACCAGAGTACACGCTGTGCCACCGGCATAGTGCAATTCCAAGGAAGACAGAGACAAACGCGATGGCATCCTCGAAGCATGGGCAGTCATCAACAGGATGTGGGTGGTAATGTACAAGAAGTAGACAGATGGGAATCATTGTCAGCGGAACTGAAAAGAAATGAGTAGGAATACCAGCAAGGATGGAAGGCATCACCTATCCAGTGTGCAGTTGCCAGCCAATTCCCAAACGTCTCTTTCATAATCACATAGGCCCCCCAGATTACCACCCCAAGGAAGACACCAACCGCACAGTCGGTAAAGGAATGCATGCCTGTGTACAATCGGCCGAAGACTACAGTCACGGCGTATATTACAAGGATGGCGCATGACCCATAGTAGAGCGACGATGAGATTGCGTTTGATTGAATGTAGGCGCTTCTAACGTAGCCGAAGATAAAAAGCGCCATGGATACGCTGTTCGTAGAATGCGTTGAGGGAAACCCGTACTCAAGGTGGTGCGTCCCGATCGCTGGAAGAATGCAGTCGATAAACTTTGCTATGGAGGAATCGTGTTCACCTACTCAGTCGCGTTACAGGAGGGGCCAATGGACGAGGTGAACAAATAAGGTCCTTCAAAAACGAAACAATGTAGACTCCGGAAGCCAAAACAATCACCAGGCTGCTCGCGTTTTGAGTTGCAATAATTGACAGATAAGTAGATCGTACCCTCGTCCGAGCTCCTCGTAGCCAAAGAAAAATGTTAACGGTAGGCCAATCATGAAGAACGTATGGGTTCCAAGAGTTGAACTATAGAGGAAATACAAGTCCAACCACGGGTGTCGTATGGATTCCTACAGAAAGTCATGAAATACATGGACATGTTGAAACAATAAATAACACTAGCCTGCATCCGGGCCAATATTAGACTTTCTCGTTTCATCGAACTGAGAATTCGGGCTCGTATAGTTGCTCTCCACCATGGAAGTACGGTTTCGTACACATCCTCAACATACGGTGCGTCGGTGCGTCCTTGCTTGTCTAGCTGGAAATGATCTAGTTTATCGTGATGAGTGGTGAGGATGGGTATCTTGTGTTCGTCATGAAAAGTGACAGAGGGTGGCGCATGCGCGTTGGACGCCTGAGTCGACATCATGGGCCAGTTTGGTTGTTGTGGAAGCGTGCACAATTCAGTTGAAGGCGCGCGAGGAGCAACTGTAAAAGCCCAGAAATAACCTTTGGTGAAAACGTGCGAACATTGCTTACAAGTACCTTATCATGATGTTACTCCAGCTTGCTGACAAGTTGGGTTACTAGTACAAATACGTAACCTAGTGACGCATCATCAACGTTCTGCGGTCTTCTACTTTCAAGGTAATATAATATTTACGACCATGGTTGAAGTATCAGTAGAGCTCCTGTATCGCAAGACGCTGCATCATGCGGCATTAATGATCATCGACTCGAGTGTCAAACATCCAAGTTGTACATACGAACTTTGGAAAAATTGGTAAGTGACCCCACGAGTGCGCAATACATGCTGTGCTGGCTGCTTCTGTCCTTGTTATCAAGCCAAATGAATCGTATCGTGCCAAGACCCGCACTACTTCCAGTGCTCAGGATGACATCGGTGACAACTTGCAATTCCGAGACGCTTGCTTATTGCAACTACAGCGGGGTGTCGTTCTCTAGCTGCTGGTATCCTCGCACGGCCCGCTGGCACACTACATAATGGTCTTGCTTGGTGGTAACGGCAGACACCACAGATGTCCTCTCTTCCAAGATCTCGATTGCTCGTGCAGCAGTAAAATTTGTTCAGAAGCAAACACATTGTTCAACTCCTGTCGCACAGGAGTTTATAACACCATGCTGGTGAGTCATGTAGTCAAATCCAGATCACAAACTACTCATAAGTACTCACACATTTTGGTGTTTTGCAGCCGCTGCAGTGATGATGACAAGTGCAAAAGACAGGACAGCGCTCAGTTGCAGCGTCACTGGCAGATACAGATGCCATCAAAGCAGCAACGATGACGAGGACAAAGGAGAACCACGTTTCTCAAGGGGACTCAGATATGTACTAGGATCTCAATCCGATGATTTGTTATCACTTCCGCGGCGTTGTCGGCCAAACCCTTGATGGGAGGCGTCCTATTAAACCTCGCAGAGGGTAAGCGTAATTTGACAAAATCGCAGTTGGCCCACCATAGCAGTGGAGAAACCAAATTTTTGGCATGTAGTACAGGTACGGGCATGATTATCCTCGATGATCAGATGGACCTGGAAGGTGAGCTCCTTAGCTTCATGCGCCACTGGCACTTGTCATCTTCTATATTCAAAGCTGCTCCTTGCGCTGCATGTGTTGGTTGTTACTTCAAGTTTGCAATATAACCAACTTGAAGCCTAAGTGGCCTGCTTCGGGCTGCCAGTGATCTTGTTGACATTGAAATTTACTCATCAGTTAATGCATGTCAGCTCTCTGAATATGGCGGAAGAACACAATTTGAGATCATCTATTACATGCAAGGATATTTGGCGCAAAAAATATGTCGACGCTCATCCCATCATAGAACAAGCAAGGCTCGACAAACGAAATGAGCCCATAAATAGTTGGGTTCGAAGGAGCGAACACTCACTGGCACGTCAGCGAATGGTGCAAGCTTCCAAGTTCCCGTTGTTTGCAAATGCAGTGATTACTGAATCATTGTTGACAGCGAGGCCAATAATACTGATTTAGAGCGCAACCAGACTGTGTATGCCATCGTTAAAGCAGATGTCTCGACTGGTACTGCCGCCACCAAAGGCCAGGATTGTCATGTTTTGTTAATTCGATCTCGTTACTCGGCAACACCCTGGTGTCTTCTCAAAGGCGAAATTATTCTTCTGCAAATGTATTCGCAGTCATCGAGTGAATTGGAAGAAGAGTAGTGGGACTCTGAGCGTGAAATGAGTTCGAGAATCGAGACTTCGAGTCTCGACTCACTTCAGACCAGCCGCGTCAATCACGTGATCGTGTAGCTGTTGAAAATTACGCGACGCGTTTGACAAGCGTGGACAATTATTGTTCCGGTCCACATCTTGATCAAAGCGACGATCGGAGACAGTTTTAAAAGATCCTCTTCCAGTCTCTTGTTCAACCACCCTAGTTCTGCAGAGATTAATGATGGTCTCTAAACGACCGTTAGACGTCTATGAAAGCCCTTCAGCATCACCCCGTGGTCCTAAACGTCGACAACTGTCGCGTTCTTTACCGCCGTCGTCGCCGTTCACCTCAGCTTCTTCATTGTATGCAACACCCAGAACACCTAGTAGTCTCAGAAACTGGAAAGTGCCCTCTGACTCTCCTACCAACCCATTTGGTCGCGCTCGGCGGCTGACAACGAGCACCACACTTCCCCGCCCTTCTTCGTATGCGAAGCACTTACCACTTCGCTTCCAGCTTATCCGCCCGGATGGTGACGGCAGAAGCCACGCAAACAAAGATGGGGTCTACAGAGTCGTTCAAGTCCCTCTGACCTACACACTCGGTCACCTGCGGAAGCTTATCAAGTTTGTCTTCCAGCCAGCGAAGGAAAGCGAGATGGGCGGATCATACCGTTTTCGACGTGCCGCACGGCACGCCAGCATCCCACTACATGCAAAGCACCCAGTGTCCTCTTCGTCCAAGGGTAAACAAACAGCTCTGGGATTCGATCCTGAGCCAGGGCATTTATTCGAAGTGCAAAAAGACATAGAAATTTCGCGCTCTGGGGAGATAACAAGCGGGAACACAACGGTCAAAGCGTCTACCACAAGAGACCCGTATCACTATCCTGGCAATGGCTCAGAGGGTAGCTTGCTTGACGCTGAAGATGGCGAAGACGACATTTGGCAGTGGGAAGCGGAAGAGGACTTCAAGCTTTCGCAGCTCTGGGCTCCGGGCGGGGACCTTGAGAAAGGTATCATATATGTACGCCTTTTGTCTTTTATGCTCCTGGACAAATCTCATGTTCATGAATAGCATCACGACTCTACGATTCAAATTCACATAACATTAAACACGAAGAAGATCCCAGGTCGCAAGGGCGTTGGCAATAAGCCTTTCCTCTTCATGGCGTGGGGCTCCATAGACCTATTCGCACCACCTTCGGCAACGTCTTCCATTATCCTCACTGGCATTGAAGTAACCCGGTGGAATGGTATATTGGCGTTTGAGAAATTCTTGAAGGCTGAGGAAGAGCAGGAGCGCCTAGAATGTGGCGTAGGGGAAGAGGATGTTGATGCAGAAGAGGAAGTTGATCCTGATATCGTATGTTCCCTTCTGCGCCTTGATATGCAAATATGCTGACCAAATTTTTGTAGTCATCGTCAACTCTTCCCATGTGCTCCTCCATCGGTTTTTCATCGCCCTCGTCACTTTCTTCATCAATCTTCTCCCTCGCCTATTCATCCTCTGCCTCTTCAGCTATCACCCCATTCCCCGCCTCACCATCAGCGAAGCGCCGTGTTGACTATGCAAACAAACGAATGCTCGAGTTGACGAAGAAGGTGAGCAAAACTCCGAATGACTGGGATGACGGGGATGACAAGAGGGAAGAAGAGGACGATGAGCTTGACGATGATGAAGACCCTGCAGCGGAAGAAAAACCAAGTGACTGGGATCCTTTCGGGCCCGACGAAGCTGAAATATGAAGTATTGTTCACGTCGGTTGATTAGGTTATACATATGAGCGATATACTATATAATCTGGCATATCTTCTGTTCACACTAGGAACATCATAGCGATTTTGACATGTGTCAATATGTACAATGGCATTCTGAACAAGTTCTAGACCCGGAATACAGTAACGCACCCTTTCGGCACCGCTCTGGAATATCAGGGAGCATTTCATGTTTCCCCCTGGCCAGTTCAGTCGACAGTCCCAAAAGACGCAAAATTGAGAGGGTCAGGTAGGGCTGGCAATATATATATGATGAAGGATATAACCGAATGGGACAAGATGATCCGTCTTATTAAAACATACACTCCCAGCTACCCGTCCTAGCTCTCGCGAGACTGGTCCTTGTACTGTTTTGCCCACTACAAAAGAGTGAGCAAAACTAGGAGCACACAAGGTGGAAGAACGTACCATCATAGACGGAATCGGTCGGTCAGGTTGAATGTGTCTGACCTGCTCAAGCAACGCGAAATAAGTACGATTGCAAGAAACGAGAAATCAAGTTTCGCACCTCACGATCTGCACTGACAGTCCAGACTCCGTACGCAATGGCAAACATACCAGCAAAAGTTATGAACGTGTTACTCCGCCAATTCGCAGGACGGGCCCACCAGCCACCTGAGGCATTGTCAAGTTCAGTAGCTCGGAACTAGCCGCTTGGACATACCAGCAGGGGACCACACATGCTTCGGGTATGGATATCTAGCACCACCTCCCTAGATGCATTTCAGTGTAAGGTAACATACACGTTGAGATAACCTCACCATGTTTTTTGGGTTCTGCAGAAGTCGAGTGTATTGAAGTGTTGAACGAAAGCAGCGAAGAGTTCAGATTATGTAAGACTGTTCCCGTCAATGTCCGAAGCGGCGAAGCACCAGTAGGACTCACGGTTCCTCCTGCGCGGCATGCGCCTCGTCACAACTTACGGTGTTCAAGCTGTGAGCCCTGCACACTCTTTGCATTTGCATTCTCTGGTCTACAACTCGTGACCTCACTTGCATAGATAAGATGCTAGAGCTCAAGGGGAAGAAGATACTGCTGAAGGGAAGTCCGCTAAGGAGGTGATTTCATTTGCAGCACCTTGAATCGCTGTCGTCGGATCCCAAGGGCAATCCACTCATCGTGCAGCATTGACACGCAACGACGTATGTATGCATAGGCACATACATCTACTCGAAACATTCTATATTTTTTGACAGAATGTCCACCGGATTATATCTGTATACAAAGTGTATCATAAATGCCACATCTTCCTCTCCCGGCCCTCAATTCGGCGTGCTATAATGTCGAAAGCCCGTGCTGACCGTCCTGTTTTGTCTAGCAACTCAAAAGATTGGTCGGTCATGCCGCTCAGGTGCTCCAATTCAGCTGGCACGCCCTCTACTATCCGTCCTTTGCGTTGACGGTACATTAATTACCACCGTGACAATCCGTCCACAACTCGCTGCGGCTGTATACATAATTGCAAACCAAATAAATAGCACGAACTTCATTGGAATCTCTGTCTCCTCGCATTGGATAACTTCACCCTCAATCGCAACAGTCACTCTTAATTATCTCACATCTCTATCAACACCATGTCTTCTCTACTCTTTAATGCACTAAAGGTAGAACCCATCTTTCATCATTTATTTACTTTCTAATGGTCATAGATCTCGACTTCGGATTCAATCAGACAACGACGGATTAGAATTGTCCGTCCGAAAAGCAGCCTCACGTCCGGTTCTACGGATATGCAATCTCTCGCGAATGGCTAGTCCGATTTGCGGAGCAACACTGCCCAGAAGAATTGCGCGATCGCAATACCAAATGCTATCAAACCAATGCCATCCTACGAGCATACGAACGCCTTATGGATCTAACAGGCATCAGTGATTTAGATCCCATCACTTGCTTTAATCCCAAGGGTGGCTCGGTGCCTCCCGAGTGGATCGCTGTGTATGATGGTGACTACGACGACGTGCTCTCCGACGAAGAACTTCTGGCCTTTCAAATTCAGACAGTTTACGAGCTCACTGTGTGCTCGGATGAAGAAGACTCCTTTGAAGAGCGTCCTAGTCAAGAACAGATGGACTACATCACCAACTTGGTCGGGCATGGACCGCAGTGGTGGATGGGTTGTAGGAGAGTATATTGAGTGCGAGTGGCGAAGACTTAGAACGAGATGCCTTTTGTATGTAAATTGTATGCAGTACTACTTGTATATAACCCAGGCATCATGCATCAAGCACGCGACTTCAAGGTATAGAACCAAATGCCGGCCTGAGGGCGACCGCAAGGATATTCTGTCTGCTTCGCTGCAGTCGATGGAGTCTGCGAGGCATTCACGTCGTGTAACAATGATTGGAACTTCCGGAACTAATCTAGACGAAGCGGTGCTCAGTAGGCAGGAAAAGTGACAATATTGACATAACTCGCACTAGGCGAGGGTGATTACTGGCGATTAAGAATGTAGTAAACATATACCAAGTGACCAAAGTTGGTATTCGAACTGACACATGCCATGGACTCCAAGGCGTGTCTCACGTGCTCGTCACGAGAACGAACACCTTACCGCTCTCTGTTTCGTGCTTGACAGTGATCAAGTGGCAGCGATATCCAAGAGAAAGCGTCCTGCATTCTCTGGGAACGATAAGTCAGTTCTGGACGATGAGACACCTAGAGTACTTCGACAGCTTAACAGTGGCTCTTCAAATTGATGCCGATGTACGAGGCAGATACTCTGTCGAATTGTAAATTTGTTCGTGGCACGTGGCAGGACTGTTCCAGTGACACCATCGATGGCGCCACAACGGTCTCGATACCGACCACAAGACGAGCGACATCGGGAAAGGGCCCTTGCGAATTTTCAGAAGCGTCACAATGTGCAACAACTGCATCAGGGTTGTTGTGTTTATTTAGCTTGTTGATTTTGGTATTCTGAAGAGCCTTCTCTGCGAGCTCGATTTTGTGCTGTAGCTGCGGGACAAGCACATAGGTACGATACTTATTTCTATACTCTTGAGCGGGGGGTGGCGTGCCGTTCGATACAAACGGAGGGGATAACGATATCCTGGATACAAACATGGCTAGTCATACGGAACTTGGACCGCCCAAGGATCCATTTGAATAGTCACGTCTGTCTACCGATATGCCTGGCTAGCCACGATGCCCAGGCGGTTTGACAGGGGTCGTAGATGGAAATTAAGCCAACCTGCTCAGTCGATTCCTTGATCGCGACCTAGATGGCAGAGGCGTCACCTCGAGAGTACCCGCAGCTTCAGGGAGGCAATATATCTCCCCACCTTGTGGGAATAAGACCGTGTAATCCGTAATTTCAAGTGGAACGTCGTTTGTGATGCGGTAGCAGCAGAATAACCGAGAGCGTGGATGTTGTATGATACGGAGAAAGGTCCATGGAAGGACATGTACATTTTGTGGGGTCCAAATCTAGCACAGCTGAGTAGATCCTTTAAATGCAGTCATAAATTAAATTAATTCGAAATACATACGCGAGCGAGGCAAGATTACTCGAATGATTCAACGCCATTAAGCCTTGGTTTGGATTTGAAAGACAATGATCGGTTTCGAGCAAGTTCTGAGTGAAGCTGATGGATAGAAACGGTATACAAGTCAGATCGGTTACATACTACCTATCATATATCCTCCAACACCTTCCATGAAGGAAATTGTGGGGGCTGGGCTGTGGAGCGCAGCAGCATATGCTTCGTGGATGGAAAGATGCGGACGCTGTGCGAATTTAGTCAGCTTACGCAGCATTGCCGATTCGATAACGGCTTGACGTACTGAACTCAGCTAGGACTTCAGCCTTTCAAAGGTTGAGATTATCATTGAGCAAATGATCGAATATGGGTCTTTGCATTCTTGATAACTTTTTAAAATCGTGGACAGACTCTGTCCCTGCAATTCGAAAGGCGTTTGGGTCATCTTCTAAGTGTATGAAATACGATGAGTCACGGTTGCGTTTGTGGTGTCATAAGGATCCAACACAACATTGTCAAGAGAATCTATAACAAAATCTAGAGTCGTGGTGCGGTTGAACAAGAGACAAGTGTCATCAACAAGTCGGCCTAGGAGGATGAGCAACTCATACTGCAGTGCTGTAGCGAGATCCAACGCGCCAAATTACAAGTCTAATATAATAACATTCCAATTCCATTCTCACATATCTCATACGTACAAAAAAGAACAACAAACAAGCTATAAAAGACTACTATTTGGAGGGAGTAAGTATGTAGCGGTGGCGGTAGAATGCACGACACGATCGGAAGAGCGAAAAGGATATTAATGGGGAGCACAAATCGGAGATGAGAAAGGGGGGGCATAAGGATCGTGATCTGACGAGCATCCACGCACAGCAAATATATAAAACGAAACAGACGTGGGGAGAGAGACAAACAATTCAATTCGTTGGGACGAAATAGTCGTTTGGAGATGGAACATTCTGAAATAGCCGTTGAAACGAAATTCGATCACAGCAGTAGGAAAATCTTTAGATGATCAGACCACAGAAGGCGCAGAACGCAAGAGCGGAGGCGGAGCGGGGGTTGGACTAGATTACGAAGAACGAGAAAAGTATTCGGATGCGATGCTGTTATTGCAAGTTCAACGACGAAGAGAAAGGAAACCATTGGCTGGGAGCAAAGCGCGGGGACGATGAAAGGAATCAGGAGAAGACAAAGAAGAGGGCGAAGACAGAAGCCAGACCCGCCTGCTTCTACTTCTTCGAGATCGTCAAGCTTCTCATACTCTCCTCCAAAATATCGCACACATTCGCCTTGTACGAACATGTACTCGGTCCTGTCGCTGACCCACTCCCACTTGGCTGTGTCTTCTCCGCCATACCCAGAGGTAACGACTGCTTCCTCTCTATCATATTCGAAGGCACCATCAAGGAAGAGGGAGATGGTTTGCTGAGCACGGGCTCATCGAGATCAACGACTCGGACGACTGCCCGGCCTTCGAGGACCTTGCGCACTTTTTCTGCGTCCCAATCCTTTCTCATCACACTTCCACTTCCACCTACACCAGAACCTGCACCAGGCCCAGACCCAGAAAACGCCTCCCAAAACGCGCTCCCAAGCTTGCCGAGCAACGTCTGCGACGCAATAGCAGCAAACGCAGCCTGTTCCCTCGTAGGTACCGGTGCTGGTTTGAACCCAGGGGATGAAGGAGGCGAAGGATACGCGTTCTTCCCACCGAGTCCTTGCGATTTCGAAGAAGGCGGTGATGCGAAATACGCAGGTTTGAGGCCTGAGGCCAATCCATGCGGTGTATACCCCATCCCATGGGGGTTTGCATGAGCATGCTGCGCAGCCATCTTACCCCACAATTGCATCCGATACGCATCGAGGGTCTTGAGCGTGAATGGATTTGTATCCGCAAAGGCATCGAATGCGCCTATGCCCATTCCCAGCCCCGTGCCTATACCGAGGCCGTTGAGTTGGCTGTTCGTCTTCTCGACGATTGAGCCTGGGCAGTGTAAGGCAGGGTTGATGTTCTCTTGGAGAACGCCTTTGACGCCGACGGGTGGGATGAGCGTCGTATGTACAGGTGTAACGCCCATACCGCCGAATCCACCCCAAAATGGGCGTGCGCCCAGACGTGGAGATGTAGGGAGGTCTTTTTGGGTGTTTGGGGTGATGAGTGGGGTTGTTGATGGGACGGATACGGGCGTAGGTGTGGGTGAACCAGGTGGAGAGAGGGGCGCGCCTGTTTGGAGTTCTGCTGGGGGTGGGAGGTCGGGGGGATTGCGAGAATCGAGGAGGCAACGCTTGAGGGCTGAAATTTCCTGACGGAGGGCAGTGTTTTCTGAGCGGGAACTGCCGAGTTCTGAGCGGATTGCGTCGATTAGGCGGTCACGTTCTGCAATGTCGCCTTCGAGGGTTGTGATATATTCTGATTGGAGGGGTCAGTGAGAAGGAAAGGGAGGTAGAGGGGATACTGACCTTTTCGCCTCACTCTAAAGTTTCGTGCGCTGATCTTGTTTCTGAGCTGGCGTTTCTCCCTGCTACTCATCTTCTTGTATTCTTCGGGACTTGGGCGCCAGTCCTCGGGTTCGAGGATCCTGAGCGGGGCAGGGTCCTTTGAGGGCTTTGATTTTCCCGCGCCTGAATTCAAGTCCTTCTCAGAAGGAGAGTATGACTTCTTAATGCCACCAGAAGCGACAGCACCACGACGAGAACGTTTAGGTGGTGCGAGCTCTGGTTCTGGCTCTAGCTCTTCGTCAGAGTTAGAATCTTGGTCTGAGTGGTCATTTGAAGTAGCAGGAGTTCCGACTAGTTGTGGATCTATTGCGAACATGGGAGTGCTTGCATCGATACTCTCAGGACTTGAGCCACTTGCACTGGCGCTACCTTGAGTTGCGCCAAAAAAGTCATATGAAGGGACTGAGAGTGATGATAGGGATGGACCCTTTGTTAACTCATCAGTGTCTAAGAATTGGGCGAAGAAGTCGTCGTCTGCGCCATTTGGAGATGAGAAAGTGAAGGGGCTTCGTGGGGACGAAGATGAAGATGAAGCTGTTGTGAAAGCTGAGGGAGCTGAGTTCAGTATGTCGAGGTTGAAAAAGTCATCTACTGTTGGGTCGAATGAGAATGAGGGTGTTGTTGTTATCGAATCGGTCAACATCTTGGTCGATATGGTCGAGTGAGTGTGTTATCTCCCTTCGTTGAGGAGGCGTGTTGCTAGTACCCCACGGAATTACCCGATGCCGATTCGGCATTGCACAACACGTATGACTCAATCCGAACCCGTCGCAATTCCACGTCTTTCCATCCGCGACACCGGCTACTGTGCTGCTGCGCTCCAGTGCACAGCCCTTTATCGCGGCACATTCTAGAGAGTGAGCTGCTTGTACACCATTCTCATCCCTCATTGTCGACACAAAGGTGCGAGCGATCACTGAATTAATTCACCACACTCCTCGCTCGCGTACCTCACGTTATTTTAATTTATCGTAAGGATGTGATTGCACTGAAATGATCTACTTAGCCGTGTTAAATTTAGACCCCGCAAATTTATGTCCCCCATGGAACCTTCAACTCTTACAATGTCCACGCTCTAGGTTATTCCACAAACGACGTTGAACTCGAATCGCGCATGTATTGGATTGCACAGTCTTGTTCCGTAGCTGTGGGTCCGACTGTCTCACGGGGTACGGAGATATGTCGCCTCTGTCAAGCTGTGGGTGCTCTCGAGGTGACTCATCTGGATTGCGATCAGGGAGTTGACCGAGCAGGTTGTCCCATTTCCATCCTTCAGGCCGTGATCAATCACGTGTGAGCTGCCTGGACCATCGTGGCTAGTTCTGTAAGACTTTTAATGACTATCAATGTTTTGCAAGTCATCAGTATACTATTGATTGCAGATATCCCCGCGCGTATCGAACGATGCGCCACCCCCCAACTCAAGAGTATAAAAATAAATATCGTACCTCCGTGCCTGCTCCGCAGCTGCTGCACGAAGTTGAGCCTCGTAGAGCTCGCAAGGTCCTTTAGAATGCCAAGACCGACAAGCTAAATGAACACAACAACCCCGATGGAGCTGTTGTGTGTGGTGACGCTTTTGACTATAAGCAGGACCCCCTTCCCGATGTCGCTCTTCTTATGACCGGTATCGAAACTTTTGTGGTGCCGTGAATGATGTCCCTGAACTAATCCTGCCACGTACCACAAACAAAATTTCAGTTCAACGGCATGTACATCGGCATCACTTCGAAGAGCAGCCGTCGAATATTCTAGGTATCCATCCAGAACTGACTTATCGTTGACAGAGAATGCAGACAGTCTTTCAATTTATTATGAGACTTTGACGATGGTTTTTTCTCCGCAGATACTTGACAGTCCTAGTCTTCCCCAACTTGTCTTGTCACTCACAGAGATCCACATCTCTACAGACAAACAGCAACCCATAACCTCCTGTGCACGCCTCTCCTACCTATTTCTTTCAGGATCTTAACGACAATTACATACCTTGTTTTTCTCTTCACAGACACCTTGGAATCGGTCAGTGCTATGTACTCCAGTCTTCTGCAACCACCTACAAGGATGCGTCATAATTTCTATACTGGAGTCTACACTGCATATCACTCGACCTACTGACCGCTCTCCAATGATATCCTAGTCGACGTCGACTTTCCTTTTCGTGCGCGAACCTTCGTATGCGACCTTCGTACTTCGACGTACTGCACTCGCTTCCTGGGTTTCAAACTTCACGCAAGGTTGCCACCTCATCGGTGTCCACTCATCCATCACATACACAGCTCGTATTTATGTAAACCCTAGGTAGGGACACATACACTAGGCCGAAAAGCCTGTGGGCTTGTCCCCACATACTACACTCATGTGTCCCTAGACATTTCTGCATCACAACTCATCCATGCAATATCACTCTCGTACATGTATCGCAACTCATTGATAATAATATCACACATTTTCCCCAGCCACTAAGCTATGAAAGTGTAGAACCACTCCGACTCAGGGCTCGTTGGTTCGACACAATCGATTGATGTTGTATCAATGTCTATGTGATGACCAAACTTCAGAGCTCGATGATATACTTGTGTCGATAACCGTAAACATTCTAGATGCTGAGTTCAGAGTTTGTTGTCTGGTCGATGACCTGGTCCAAAGATGGACTGATTATGCGATCAATTCAAGAGACGTCCTACATAAGATTTCGAGCAGATCCAATCTGAGTAAGGTATCGGTGTGATACTAAGTATGATGGTACAGGGCTGACTTGCATAGTAACTCGCGCCAGTCTTCCTCTTCGTGCAAAATTCAGAAAGACTTGCGGAAAATGATCGGAAATGTAGATACTCACAGGTAACTACTGTTCTTGTCAATTGCACGAAACCAGCGTAAAGCTGTTCTCTTTGCATCTTCTCTTTGAGAATACGAGCGGGAAATGTGTCCTCATTGCGACCTGCAGCGCGAATAACTTCCTTGTCTTGCTCTGTCATCTCAGTCCGTAAACGCAACTGATTCTGCTTATCCGCCCGAATGTGCGAGTTGATAAACCTGTGCATGGTAATCATAAGAGACCGCATTCCAATATAAGAACAGAGTACTGACTCTAGGCATGACGCAGCGCTCAAGGGCTTCTCGGTTCGAATGCCCGTAATAGCAGAGACAGACGTGAAGGGCGCGCGTGTCATCGCGACGGCAAGAGTAATATTGGGGATGTGCAATTCAGCAGTCATTGAGTTCCCTGAGTCTTCAGTACACCTATGACCAATGAACTCTACGAGTCCGACAGGATCTTCGGCGAAACCCTCTGCATTACACCTTGCTCGGGCTTCACGCCATGTGTTGAGTCGCTTTGGCGTGAGCGGAGCTTGCATGCTTGGGCTCTGCCACGCAGTGATGGCATTGACTTGCAACATCCCTTCAAGCTTTTCCTCGACAGTTGGGTCGTTGACATACAATCCACCAAAGTTAAGAACATCACTTGGCTCGATGGCGATTTCAATGCGCGCTAAGAACGGCGTGTCGAAACCGACTCGGCGGTTGTCAAGTAGGCCACACTCGAAGACGGTGGCAGTTTTGAGATACCCCATAAGCACTGGATTTACACTGAACATTCGTACGAGTTTGAAGAGCCCAGAGGAGCGCTCATCTGCATGACATGTTGGTTTGTGGGTGGACCTTTATCGAGTCCAAAACAGAGTCAGGTCCTAGTCCGCGTCAATCACAAGCAGCACTCTCACCAATTTTTCTTCTGGCACTATACAAGAGGTCACGCGACGTCAGCTCTTCATAATTTCATTCTACCCCAGTTACAAGTCCTACCTCCTTGGAACAATACCAGACGCTCTTACACTGGGGACGAATTGCGATACTCGATGAACGCCTGCAACAGTATAAACCAGATAATTGACCATCACCTTTGAGCATTTCAAAAGTTTCTCCATTTTCACCTGACATTGGGTACATTGTACGCCGAAGTACTTCTGGTTCGCTTTGAGGAATTCACTAGAAACTGCTATATCACGGAAAAGTTTGTCCTGCCCTGGATATACCGCATGAACCATACGGATACCCTTGGGAGCTGCGGAGGACGCGCCAGAGTCGGTGCTCATATTCTCGCCAAGGCGATGGGAGGTAGTTTAGTGGCGAGTTGAGCGCTAAGGGTCACGAAGGACTGATTACGAGCGTACCTATTTTCTCAGGTCAGGTGCGCCGCAGATAACAGCAAGTTCACATGATCCAGAAGCGACCCCATCTTCTTATGAAATTTAACCTGAGTAAGGCCGCGTCGATGTGATAAAGAACATCATACACAAGACTTCGATCAGAGAGCTACAAGGTACAAAACATTCAGAAAATTCAACCCGACTCAGAATAGTAAGGCCACGCCGATGTAATGAAACATAATCCAAGGGTAACTTGAAAATCACAGGTGGAGGTGAGAAGTCCCACTGATGATTCGTATCAGTATTTCCCTTCACTTGGTGCAAAATTCAGAAAGAGAGAAATCGCCGGAAATGTACACACGCACATTTACACAAAATTAGCATAAAGGTGTTCTCTTCGCATCTTCTCTTTGAGAATACGAGCGGGAAGTGCATCCTCATTGCAACCTGCAGCGCGAATAGCTTCCTTGTCTTGCTCTGTCATCTCGGTCCGTAAATGCAACTGATTCTGCTTATCCGCCCGAATATGTAAATTGACGAACCTATGCAAAGTGATCGTAAGCGGCTCCATTGCTTAGAGAATAGAAACAGAGAACTTACTCCAGACATGCCACAGCGCTCATGGGTTGCTTGATTTGTGTGCCCGTAACAGCAGAGACGCCTACGAAAGGCTCGCGTTTCCTCGCGATGGCAAGGGCAATAGCGGGGATGTGCAGCTCAGTGGTCATTGAATTTCCTGTGTCGTATGCAGACCTACATCCGACAAACCCTATGAGTCCAACAGGATCTTTGGTGAAACCCTCTGCGTTACACCTGGCTCGAGCCTCACGCCATAAGTTTAGTCGCTTCGGTGTCAGGGGAGCTTGCATGCTTGGGCTCTTCCACGGAGTGATTGCATTGAATTGCACCATTCCTTGAAGCTTCTCCCCAACAGCCCTGTCATTGAAATACAATCCAGCAAAGTCAAGAACGTCACTTGGCTCAATAGCGATTTCAACACGTGCCAAGAACGGCGTGTCGAATCCGATTCGGGGATTATCGAGCAGGCCGCAAACAAAGATGATACCAACTTTGAGGTACCCAATGATCACTGGGTTTATGGTGATCATTTGTACGAGTTTTATTAGCCCAGAGGAGCGTTCATCTTCGTGGCATGTTGGTTTGTGCTTTGACCTATCATGGCGGGCGAGTTCAATCCAAGTGTAGAGTGAGATCCCATGGGTCTGTTTTAATCGGGCATCGCTCTCACCAATTTTTCTTTTGGCACTACGCGAGAAGACACGCTACGTCAGCCCTCCATACTTTATTTCATCCACAAGTCCGAGTCTTACCTCTTTCGAGCAATACCAGACACTCTTACACTAAGGTGATTTGCGACATTCAACGAACTTCGCCTGCAAGAGTATGAATGATTTATCACCTTTGCGCACTTCAAAAGTTTCTCCAATTTCGTTTGACACTGCGTACATTGTACGCCAAAATACTTCTGGTTTGCTTTGAGGAATTCGCTCGAAACTGCTGTAGCGCGGAAAAGATTGTCGCGGCGCTCTGGATTTGACACATGTACTACATGGACAACCTTCGGAGCTGCTGAGGAGTCGCCTGAGTCAGTACTCGTGTTCTTGCGAAGGCGATGAGAGATGAATTTGGCGGTGAGTTAAGCATTGATGGTCACGGCGGACGAAGTACTACCTCATTGCAGACGCGTGTTTCAGGTCTGGTGGGAGAATCATTTGGACATCACAGTGTCAGCGTTCGTGATTGCAAACAAGGCCTTACTTACACATCATTGATGGCCCACACTTCTTCTGGTTCTAGGCGTCTTTCCCTTCCCGTCTTGCTCATATCGATCACCAAGCAAACTTGAAGTTTCCTACAAGTGATCAAGTCAACCCGAGTTCAGCATTAGGCTTGTAATTGCCGCAGACCGAATGGCATCTGGCAAGTGAAATGCACCAAGGTCCAAGAAGTTCCACGATTATCAAGCTCAAGAGCGCCAAAGTCGGACAGAAGCCGTGAGCAGACTCCAGGCCTGCACGGAGTTATATACATTCTGGGATAAGTAGCGTGGCAATAAGCCATCTCCTTCGAATCCAACACCTAAAGACCATTAGCAGTGATCAACGACTGGCTTCTATCTGGACTCTGGCCCTCGTGTCCTGAGTTATTATCGTAAGTAAAATCGATGATCCAATACCCTAGATACTAGCTCACTCACCATCAAACCTGACGTGCAGCACGAACCATGGCTCCTAGGGATTTCGAAGACGCAATCGCTCAATATGTCTTCGATGAAACCCCCATTCACTTGATCCATATTCCAGATATGAAACTCATCGATCGCGGCGCTGTTTTGCGTCACTTCCTCACTGTTGTACGAGACATGACAGAAGAAGACATCCAGGCGCAGTGCGCTGACCTCCATCTTTCTCGAGAAGATGTGATTGCGAATGTCGTGCGGAAACGTGTGCGATATGCAATTTTCTCCCACAGGTGGCTTGCCGAAGGAGAAGTGACTTATCAAGAGATGGCGGGGGGCATTCAGCCCCACGGTCCTGGATTCGCAAAGTTGGAAAGTTTTTGCGCAGCTGCGTCGAGATATGGGATGGTTTTTGCTTGGTCAGATACATGCTGCATCGACAAAACAAGTAGCTCTGAGCTCGATGAATCGCTCCGATCCATGTTCAAGTGGTACCGCAATTCCTCAATCTGCATCGCATACCTTTCTCAAACCATCAGAGTCGCTGATCTGGAGAAGGATTTATGGTTCACCAGGGGCTGGACGCTACAAGAGCTTCTAGCCCCAAAGCGATTAAAGTTCTTTGGAGCTGGATGGTTGCCGTTGACCATCCAAGATAATGATAAGGCTGATTATCACGTCATCAAAATGATAGAAAGAGTCACATCTATCTCCAGGCGCGAGCTTAGCGACTTCATCCCTGGCTCGCATGATGTCGCTAAACGTATGACTTGGGCGGCGAACAGAAAAACCACGAGAGGAGAGGACATGGCGTATTCCTTGATGGGAATTTTCCATGTCGTCCTGCCCATTGCTTATGGAGAAGGGTCTGAACGAGCATTCTTCAGGCTCGTCGAAGCTATCATCCAGACGTCGGACGATCTGCGAATTTTCAATTGGGCAGGTCGTCCCGCTATCACGAACCATCCTTCTCGAGCTCTTCCCTCCTCGCCAAGATGCTATGTCGGGCAGCCGTACTGCCCGCCGATTCGAAGAGCATTTTCACTGACAAACAGTGGGCTACGCATCAAGCTAATGATTCTGCCCGCTGAGCTGAGCTGGCCATCCAACAACCATGTGACATCTTCTCGTCAAGCCGGCTTTCACAGCGAAATTGACGGCGTGCACGTAACAGATGTCCAAGTAACAGGAAATTTCCTGTCATATGGTGATTGCGTACAGGATGCTACCGCCGATGTTGACAGCATCGTCTCAGACTATGCTCTCGGGGTATGGAACTACCGGGAGACCCCATCCGGAGATGCCGAGCTTCCTCGCAATTGCCTCGCTTTCATACTGATGCGAACAGTGGAGCCAGTACCTGTCATGAGCATCAATTTCCACTGGTGCAAGAATCCGTGGCGTAAACATCCGACTGCAAACTTCGTCGAGTTCGAATTCTTGACTGATCCCTCTCAGGAACGCCTATCTTTGACACGATTGGTTGAGTCTGTATCGCTCTGACTACTGCTACAAAGTGAGTCGAGGCTATATCCTCTAAGATGCTATATTTTAATTTTCCTGTGCAAGATTACAGCTTATGGTTGTTATAAAATCCGCTATCAATGAACTTTACATCGTTTGGTCGACATCTTCGAGTCCACCTGCTGAGCCTATCTCACTCCGATTGCCTGTCCACCAGTAGGGGTGACAAGGACCGCTACAGTTTCGTCGAGCAGTACTGCCACCCGTTCTTTCAGCTTCGGTTCAACGTACCATCTACTGCATAGCAATCAAGTCCATATGGCTGGCGATCTACCTTCACATGCGCATTCAATGCTGCGGCTGGTTCGAAAAGAACCACGCATCCTACAGACTTTCAGATATTAATTGTTCCGCTTGTATGAACATGTTCACTGTAGTACTTGGCCTGGTCCGGTCATTGTGGCAAGAGGTGACGCAGACGAGTAGTCGAACGTACGTCAAAGTGGATGTGCGACCTGCTAGATTGTACAAATAGGTTGCACCAGATTGGCACCAGACGATCACTTCCGAGAACTGATCATCAGTAATTGTACTAATGGTTATTGTTTAGGGTAACGCAAGTACGATATGGCGCATTAATATCACGACATGGGATGTGCAAGAGTCTACAAGGGTCGGACGTCACTATTAATAGACTGGGCGACTGCTGTCATATATTGATTGCAATGCAACACATGAAAAAAACAGCCAACTCTTTCTTATCATATCAATGCATTGTATTTGTTTCGTTGACTTGCTTTATGTAAAGGGGGAGTGGTTGTAACCTCTCGCAAACTGAGTGCTGGGATGATTGAACGCAGAAGTGTCGTATGAATATCATGGGCCTTAATAAACTTGCGCAACGTGAGTGAAAAAACATATACGCAGTGAAGAAAATCATACCAAGATGTAAAGCAGGACAAGAAACCGCAAGACAATCACTCCTTCCAATATCCACTTGACTGCATTCCTCTTCGCTCAAGCTGTGGCGCACAAGCTAGAATTGGCAACAAGACAATTCAACATGCCAAAGTGCGATCCCAACGATGCTCCGATGATAAGCAACGGCCCGATTATTAACCACAGTGCCGGGAGCCCGAAGATGATCACCTTGGCGGAAATGAATGAAACCTCCATCTTCATTGCGATAAGACCTGTAGGATATACGTGTTAATGCAGAACTGACAAATGAAAAGCGCAAAACATACCAAATATTAGCGTTAACGCTTCCGCGCTAGGAAGCAGCCACGAAAAGACAACAAAGAAACGGAGGATACCAGGAAGCAGGCTCATATGCCAGCCAATAACAAATCCCCTGGCAGCGAAGAGAAATTCTAGTGCAACAGCAACAGCCGTCGTCAAATAGAGAGCGTGAAGAGGTGCCCACGGAAAGAATGCGCCAAGAGCCGCAATGGACCACATCCCGCGGTTGATAGTGAGCGCGGCGAGTTGTTGCTGTAGTTGGACGCCATAAGCTTGTTGCATGAGATGCGCATCATCTGCCCAGATGATCGAGACTGTCACGATACCGTAGAGAGAGCCGACAATTTGAATGACAAATGACACGTATGCAAGGAAGCCTGCATTACAGACGGAGTGATAAAGGTCAAGAAGCTGCGTGCTGAGCCCAGGGTCCATCGACATGACGCCAACGGTCTTTTTGGGAGTTGCGGTGGAAGTGTCTGCAAGCCATGCAGCAAGGACCGTGCGCTTTGCTAGACCTGAGTTCAATAGTAGGGCACCCTCAACGCCTCGAACCGAGAGGCATGGATGCAACCACTTACCCGTGTACCTTTGCTCTGCAACATAATTACATGTGGACGTTCCCGAGACACCTGGATCATCTCTGTCTTGATTATAATATCTCACGAAAGAACTCTGCAGTCGTGACTCTTCAATGGCCGCAACAACCTCATTGGATTTTCCGATGGAAAGAAAAATAGAGGCAATAACCCAGGTCTGGCACCATCCAATTGCCGCAATGATAGGTGTTGATAGCCAGGAATAATTGAGGATGAACTGTCGAACACTGTCTATCCACATGCTACGAGTCTCAAAGCCCTGCACCTGAGGAGTCTTGCAGATAGGCCTTGATCGTAAGAAGTGTGTTTAGCGCCCGAGTATTGATCGCGCCATCGGCTGAAAGGAAGCTCCGGTGAGTGGCAAAACTAAGTTTTGCCATTACTACTAGCCAGTGGGATCACGCACATTGTACGCAGGTGTCAAACGAAACTGGAGAAACCTTTAAAGTGGCCAAACATCTGAATACTGTTGCAGCCGTTCATCGCAAACTGTTTCTAGGGCGCCGCCTCACTAGTGTGACCAAGGGCGTCTGGTATTACTCAAAAGAGGTGGAATTTCCGACTGGAATGAAACCGAAGTCTGGCTAGTGGCACTGCGGTACCAAAAGAAAAATTGGTGAGTACTGCCTACGATTGAAACAGATTATGTCCTCACTCCAGTGACTCCACACGTACTCAATGATAGGTTCACCCTCAAATTAACCATTAGACATGCCACGGCTCACTCGTTGAAGTTGAACACTCCTCGGGGGTACTTAAGTTCATAGTACAAATGTTTCAATATAAACCGGCCCAACGAGGACCCAGGGAACTCAATGACCACTGAGTTGCATATTCCCAGCGCTATTGTCCTTGATATTGCAAGCCCTTATAGATGTTTGTCGCAGACACACAGTTCATCAAACCCATAAGCACGGGCAGGGCAGCGCCACTGTGGCATGTCTAGAGTAGGTTCTCCGTCCTTATTCTTGGATTTCAGCAAGCAGAATTCTTATATTTACATTGTATAGGTATATTAATTTGCATGTTCGGGCGGATAAGCAGAACTTCCAGTGCATTTGCGGGCTGAGATGACAGAACAAGACAAGGAAGCCATTCGCGCCGCAGGTCGCAATGAGGAGACGCTTCCGGCTCGTATCCTCACAGAGAAGATGGAAAGATAACATCTCTATGCTTATGTCACGCAATTGACACGCAAAATAGTCAAATGTGAGTGCGAACTTTTTTCAACTTCTTGCTGGTATTTCTGAAATTCTGTACTAGAACAAGGAAGTATCCTCGTGCTAGCCCCCTCTAATCGCTTGTACAACACCTCTTGAATGCGCTGCCATCAACATGTGCGAGCGATAATCGATCGCCAGCACAATACTATTCTCCGTCCTTGGATGGTTACTGTTCCTGTAATACGACAGCTGAATGGGAAGTATTATAAAGATCGAATCAACACGTAAATTGACATATGCCCTGGTGTCCGAGGCTTGTAGTCATTTCATAGGCACTAACATAACAATCGGTCTGTGTCAAACTAACGAATTTCAACTCGAAGTGGTACCATGCTTGCGCAAGACGGATGAAGAAGCCGTCTCCAAAATCTTTTGCATCTTCAGATATCGCTCAACATCGGGACTCTCTTTGTCAGTCGTATCCAGGATTTCTTCTGCTTGCTTAACAACCGACTCCAGACTTGCTTTTTCAGAAGCTTTCAAGGTCCTGGGAAGCTTGTCTTCGGAGATCAATGAGCGAATATTTGATGTATACCACTTGAGTGTTTTTTTTCGCTCGAATACCTGCATCTTCGGCTATAGGTGCTAATGTGAGCACCATTCTCCTTCAAATGGTTCTGACTTACCCATATACTGTTGGTAGAAAGCTGACTCGACTTCGGAAGAGTGATCGAATGTTCCCACACGCTCGCTAACGGTCAACATTTTCATTTTTCCTGTATTCTGATCGTAGGCAGTCACGATAAGAATGTTATTTGCATCAATATCAAATGTGACTTCAATTCGAGGAACCCCGCGAGGAGCAGGTGGAATGTCGGAAAGCTCGAAAATGCCAAGGAGATTGTTGTCTTTCGCCTGCTCTTTATCCCCTTCGAATACACGGAAGATGAGTGTCGACTGGTTATCTGCATAAGTCGTAAATTCCTCCGACTTCTTAGTAGGAATAGTGACAGAGCTAGCGATGAAACGCGTCATGACTCCACCAGCGGTCTGGATACCCAGAGACAACGACGCGACATCTAGGACTAGAATTTTGTCGAGTCTTGGCGAAAGTTCTTCGAGTCCGCTAAGGATGGCAGCCATGACGGCAGCGCCAATTGCGGGGGCCTCAGGATGAAGTCTTTTGATAGGCAATTTGCCGTCAAATATCTCAGATATCATAGTTCGTATGCAGGGAATGTGAGTTGATCCACCAAATAAGATGATTTCAGTCACGGGCGTTGAATCCAGGTTTCGGAGCACCTTTTTGACCTGATCAATCACTCGATCGAAAAGATCGCCGCACAGGGCCTCGAACTCGACACGTGTGATTGATGAATAGAAATCGATCCCGTCATGAAGGTATTCGACAGCAATGTCAGCTCGGGTAGCGGAGCTAAGTGTCCGTTTAGCACGCTCGCATTCTGCACGTAGACGCCAAAGAGCACGAGGGTCAGACACAGGTTCCTGTCATTGTAATGCATTATTTGCTGTACTTGTAGCACACCTGTGATGCATTCTTGCTACAATTGTAGCACTCTCCCCTCCCCTGCTAATATATGGTGCATCACTTGTGCATCACCCAATGCATCTTTTGATGCATCCTACCACCGCATTTTTTAGACTGTGGGAAATTTGCGCTACACCCAAAACATAGCCATTTCCGGTCATCTCCTGGATCTCAACATTTCCCACACTCCTCCTCAGCACATTCCTGCCCACCACCATACCATATCCACCTATCTACTGTAGAGAAGTATTAGTGTATACTATGTATATATAATAGGCCATAATAGAACGCTTTTTGGTTTGTTTTTGTCCCAACACAAGCTCCAGAGACCTGTACATTTAATACAGGAAAAACATATCAAAAACACATCCGCATTTTTCCCCCTTCAATGATAGAATGTCTTAGCACACTAGATATATGTTTCTGAGTATATATGAGTCGATTCCACCGCTCGTTTGGCCCTCCAAAGGTCCCTGCAGCACTAGATGTAGTATGCACACAAAAAATAACAAATAGCTTCGCTTTTTTTTCAGTTTTAACTATATAGACTTGAAAATATGATCCCCAACATCCTTTCAATAGTATACACAATATCTCAGGAGCACAGGGCCGCTCACCCACAATTGATGAATAGGCAAGTGAAATATTATTTTTGCACGAGAAATACTCTACAAATGTCATAATTGATGCATATACAGGGTAAGGATTTTCTTAAAAGTCAGTATATTACATAGTAGAGTGCTCAAAGAACCTTTCCTGCACTTTATTCTATGGGTAGAGGTGGTGTGGAAGGGTTGTTGTGTGAGTGTGGGTTGTTTGGAGGCCTTAACTGTATGTGCACCCAAGTGTTGATTTCCGATGTTTTGCCCTTTTAGGTTTCCCACAGTCCAATTCTTATCTATATGCTTTCCCTGCTCTCAATTCTAGGTGGATCGTCCTGTAACACTGGGACAATACTTCCTAGTGTATTTAGGATGTACTACAACAGTCTGATCATAAAATATCTCCCTGATGACATGTAAAATACCTTATCACTCAATATATCTAGTATGTACATGATATCAATAATCCGCCCTGTTTCTCACTGATCTTGGCCATAGTTAGCCTTTATATACACCCTATATAATATATATGAGCCTGCTAGGTAATCATTCCAGTGGTGAATAAGTATAACCATCAAAATTGCGAAAATATACACCCATGCAAGCAGGAGGAAGTATTGGTTTATAAAGGAGGATCCTGCTACTGTTGGCTTATATTTATAACATATATATACTCCATATACACCTAGAAATACAATCCCTACATCTCTGGAAGGTCGGAGCCCCAGGGAAAATTTTCCCAGGAGATGAACCATCAGGGGAGGATAGCAATACAGCACCCCAGGGACTGAACCTATGATCCCATACTGCTCATATCTTGTGTATACTATTGAAAGGATGTTGGGGATCATATTTTCAAGTCTATATAGTTAAAACTGAAAAAAAAGCGAAGCTATTTGTTATTTTTTGTGTGCATACTACATCTAGTGCTGCAGGGACCTTTGGAGGGCCAAACGAGCGGTGGAATCGACTCATATATACTCAGAAACATATATCTAGTGTGCTAAGACATTCTATCATTGAAGGGGGAAAAATGCGGATGTGTTTTTGATATGTTTTTCCTGTATTAAATGTACAGGTCTCTGGAGCTTGTGTTGGGACAAAAACAAACCAAAAAGCGTTCTATTATGGCCTATTATATATACATAGTATACACTAATACTTCTCTACAGTAGATAGGTGGATATGGTATGGTGGTGGGCAGGAATGTGCTGAGGAGGAGTGTGGGAAATGTTGAGATCCAGGAGATGACCGGAAATGGCTATGTTTTGGGTGTAGTGCAAATTTCCCACAGTCTAAAAAATGCGGTGCATCGAATGCATGCATCGCCCTATATTGCTGCTAATGCATCAGTATTGGCAGGCCTACAATTGTAGCATAAATGCATCACTACTAACGCTGCAATCACAGCAATTTCTTGCATTACTACGACAAGGACGCCTGGGTCAGAAGAAATGTCTGTCATAAGGGGAAACATGAAGAGGCCGAAGAGAGTAGATAAATAATCCCAACCTTTGTTATGCTGGCCCCAAAACTCTTGGACAAAATGGAAGACAAGACGATCATCGAAGTCTTCGCCACCCAAGTGACAGTCTCCCGCCACAGTAACAACTTCTACAACTCCTTCATCAATCTCGACAAGCGCTACGTCCAGTGAGCCTGCTCCAAGACCAACAACAAGGATTCTGTACACGTCCTCTTTGGTATCATCGGCGAGTGTATAGGCAACGCTGGCAGCTGTAGAGTCGTTAAGTAGTCGTAGGACCCTGAGGCCCGCCCGTCTCGCTGCATTCACAGTGGCTCGCCGTCGCGCGTCGGTAAAGTAGGCCGGAACAGTAATGACAGCATCTCTACATGGTGCGCCGAGGTCCGTTTCTCCCAGACACTTCATTTTGGTAAGGATCATTGATGATATCTCTTCTGCGGACTGGCGGAGAAAGTGTGATTATCTAAATATCAATTGCGTGTAAACTTGCAGTGATGTACACTCACGAAATCTTGTTGTCCTTGATGAGGTTCGACGCTGATATGTGGCCTTCCTTCCTTGTCGATCAGGTCGTACGGGTAGTATTTCATGACGGATTGTACCTCAAGATGGTCAAATTTCCTCCCGATGAAACGCTTGACATTGAAGATACTATTCGTGCATTTTCAAAAACAGGGAGGAAGCTGGAGGAAGGAGCTCATATAGGCCTACGTGTTTTGGGGGTGAGAAGGTGCTTGGCCTTTTGCTTGTTCTCCGATCAAGCAATTGTTGTCCACCAAGGACACACAACATGGGGTAGTATAATTCCCGTGCTCGTTCGCTATGATCTCGACATGATCATTTTTCCACACCCCAACGGAACTGCAATGCAGGAGGAGTGAATGTCAATTGCAGACTCAGAAGTATTGAATAATGCCCGCACCAACTTGACGTCCCGAGATCAATACCAAGAGCTGTGATCATCTGAGTTGAAAAATATGGAGAATAAACAATACACTGGAGATAATGTTACAGATTCACCACCACACAGCACGCACAGGGTGTTATCTCGAAAGTACTCGGCCAGCGTGGCGCAGCCTTAGCTGCATCGGGAAGGAATCAGGAATTGATTTATGGATTTAAGTGTAGCGCACGGCCCACACTGGGGCAGTACTTACTGAGGGAACTTACCATCATGATGGTAATGGTTCCAAGACTCTTATACCATATGGTGCGGCGATCTTGTGTCTCGACATCCATATAGCACTCAGCGAGTCACAAATGCATGACGTACGCGTACCACCACTAGCACCAATATTGCTACAAACCTCAACCAAACAGTTTATTGCTACTTTTGTGCACCCATCATCACATGCATCGTGTTGAGTCTCTGGTTGCCATTTGGTATCTGGCTTGGGCGTTCAAATTCACCTAGAGGTGCTCCAAATTCCAGAATTTCTGCACGCTCGACTCGGACAAGCATGACTCTGGTACCTATCATAATAACAATCCATATATATACCGACTGGCAGTCCATAACCTTACTCGATGGTCATGGGAGTCACGATGCAAGAGTGCACAAAGACGTTGGTTACTCTTTCCCCATCGTACGTTCTATGCCTTCAGTGGACAAATCTGAGCAGCCCAGGGTTGTATGGAATAACGATCTAGATGTCTTCATCCATTGCTCAGTCGTATGGTTCGTCAATATCATTCAGTTATTACAAGCGCCCACTTGTGACATGGCCAAGAGTCGGACGGTGATTCCCGAGGCTTCTGTGATGGGAAATATTCGGCTGCCAAGCACATATTTGACACTTGACCCACACCTTCGCCGCGGAAGCCATCCAACTCGCAAATAATGGTAATGTCATCAGTATTCGAAACTCCTATGTGCGAATTTCTCGAGAGTTTAGCTTTTATCTCGCTGAATCTGTGCCTCAGCTGCATCCCTGATCTCACTGATCAGATAATCAAAGACTCGGACAAACCGGCTGCAGCGGGCGGTTATGCGAAAATCTTCAAGTGCAGCTGGAACTCACCTTCTGAATCTTCTCCAGTAGGTCCCTGCTAGTTGACAATCGACACCAGCTGATAATTTTAAACACTTCCAGGTTGCAGTTCAGGTCATCAAGGTTCAGCATGATTCTGACTCGCTCAGTGAAAAAGGTGAGGAATTGAGACGAGAAATCAAAGTATGGGGACGACTTCAGAACGAGCACATCTTGCCTTTGCTCGGGCTGGTTCATGGATATGGCCCATTGCCTGGCCTCGTGTCACCTTGGATCGACAGTGGAAGCTTAATTGAGTTATTGGTTAGACATCACAATATCCTGATGCGCCATGAACGTTTTCGCCTGGTGGGTGGTTTCGGTTGTGATTTTGCCCCATCTAAAACCGAATTTGGTTAGTTGCAAGATATTGCCTCAGCGCTGCAGTATTGTATGTCTGCTCCTCACCTACGATAGTGGGCATTCTCAAGTGATCTTTTTTACTAGTGCACTCTTTTGCAGTGGTTCATGGAAATCTAAGCGGTGTAAGTTCTTATCAAAGATTAGGCAGGCGAGCACTAATTTCCGATGTGCCGACGCCAGCATAACATCTTGGTGGACTCGAATGGCCGTGCCTTTGTAAAAGGTAGCGGGCTTTCCACGATGCTTGATGAGATTGCGGAATCAGAATCTTACGAGACCCGCCTGGGTGATGTTCCCTGGACAGCTCCCGAGTTAATGGTTGCCAGTTCCAGCGGACTTCCGACGTCCCAAAGCGATGTGTGGTCTTTCGGTTGCAATATAATCCATGTACTAACTTACTTCATCGACGTTGGCATCACCGTATTTAACAATTTTCTTAGGTACTTTCTGGACAGGAGCCCTGGCAGAAAGCTCCAGATAACACTGTGAAGGCCCGTTTGCGTGACGGCCAAGTCCCGTCATTCCCAGAAGGAATCAGTGATCAAGACATATCTTTCCTCCAACGATGCTTTTCACTTCGGCCTGCAGATCGCCCTTCTGCAGATCAAATCCTAGCATTTGTGCATGAAGAATCCTTGCGTTGTATACCCGGAATACCGCAGACCGTGGAAGCTACGATCTCCGAGGTTAGCTCCTTATTTGAATCTATGTTCGTATTCAAGCTGATCTAGATATCAGCATAGTTCTCCCTACGGCATTCCTGATGTAATGATCGAGTTCAAACGACGTGTTTTTGATCAGGTTCCATCACATCTGATCTATATCCCGAAGATGAAATTGATCTCACGGGAAGAACTTCTTACCATACTGGAACCAGAGAAGATCACGGAGAAAGACATATCTAAGCACAAGGGATGGTCGAGAAAGTTCGCTATAGAGTCAAGGTTGGTCCCCGACATGCTCAAATATGCCATTCTATCACACAGATGGGTAAAATCGGAGCCAACGTTCCAAGACTTGAAGTCAGGAAAACGCGAAGGAGCAGGTTACGAGAAGTTACGCGAGTTTTGCACAAAAGCGAAGGAGCTCTATAATTGCCGTCTCGCATGGTCTGACACATGCTGCATTAATAAGGAAAGCAGCTCGGAGCTCGATGAAGCCATACGTTCGATGTACAGATGGTACCGCGATGCTTATATATGCATCGTGCATCTGGCTCAATCGGAATCATTGGAGACGCTAGGAATTGACGAGTGGTTCCTTCGTGGCTGGACGCTGCAAGAGCTCCTTGCGCCCCTCAGGATGAAATTTTACGGTCCTACATGGACATCCCTTACGGATAATGAAAACGACAAGGACGATGCGGCGGTTGTACCTGCTCTTTCCCGGGTTACCAAAATCCCTCTGAATGACCTGTGCAACTTTCGCCCTGGGCCAGACCGTGCCTGGGAGAAAATGACCTGGGCTGCGAGCAGGAAGACAACCCGTATCGAGGATGTTGCTTACTCCCTCACTGGTATCTTTGACATCAGCATGACGATCGCATATGGAGAAGGAGATCGAGCGTTCAAAAGATTCATGGCAGAACTAATTCAGAACTGCAAGGAATGGCAAATTCTTGTGTGGGCTGGCGGGCTCCCTGGCTGTCCAACGGAGCCTGGCTGTTACCGCACGACGAATGACACCGCGCTGGATATGCTCAAGAATCGCCAGATCTCGTGGTGGGGAGAGGGTCGTGGTGATTCCGACTTCTCAATCACAAAGCGTGGCGTGCAAGTCAGACTGCTCATGCTTCCTGCCTCTGTTAGCCAGAGTCAGTGGCAGTCGACGTTCCTTTCCCGACCCGCAGGTCGCCGCTGGGTGTCACCGCTCAAGAAGCTGGTTGTGCATTCTCACTTCTTCCCACCGGCATCTACGACAGAATGGATGGTCGGGATTATTAACTACCATGACCATGATGACCCTGACAAAGGAATATTGAAACGGGGAGAAAGTTATATATGCTTCCTATTGAAGCGGTTTCGTCGCCCTGGCATGGACACCGTGCGCAATCACTGGAGGAGGCAGATCACGGAGGAGATTCTGACTGTTTCTTGCGCAAATGACTTTGAGAAAACGCTAGAGAGTGTTTGGTTATAAGTGATGGAATAGTGGTCGCGGATTCAATCTAGAAGAGTAACGAACGAACTGTAGTGAAAAACTTCGTACTTTGTCGTGCTTATTCGCATCTCCAATAGCACCATGAATCGCTTCAGCCGCAACTAGTGGTGCGTCACAGGTAGAACGAAGTTCGCTCATAATGTGAATGGAGAACTAGCTGTAGAAATTCCTAATCCGGGACTCCACTTCCTCAGGAGACAACTTGATATCTACGGGACGCGTTGTCAAAGGAAGCAGATTCGCGCAAAAATACGGGATGGCTTACACTTTTGAGGATCTGGTGAAGCGTTAGTTTATTGCATACGACAAGGGTAAGAAGCTCACTCTTGCTGAACTCTTTCTCCTTCTGCTTTTGCATGAACCGCTGCAACGACGGAAGAACCAGCTTTACTACCTCCTCCCCAACAGCGCTCCTCTCCTCTGGATCCTCTTCCAATACTTTTGCTATCCGATGTCGTTCTCCAACCTCTTCAAGCAAGTCATAAAAGCGCGTAAACTTCTCCTTCGCTGCCGCCTTCCAACCACTGCCGCTTGTCTTATCTCGTGCGTCGTCGGCGAGCGTCTGCATGAGGGGTGAGAAGCTGGCATCAAAGTAACCTGCCTTTGCAGTGCGCCACGACGAGGTGAGGAAATCTGTTGTGGGCCTAGACAGCAAGGAAGGTGTGTTTGGGTTCGTGGGGCGCAAGACGAGGTGAGATACAAGATGGGAGACATTGTTAATGAGGAACACAGAACCGAAGGGAGGCCGGCGTTGTGTGCGTGAAAGAGTTGTAAGGCTCCCGATGAGAGTATTCATGACGTCGACTGCAGATTGAATGAACTATATTTGGACAAAGGAAAGAAAACACGACCCACAAACAAAATGCTGAATCAGGACTTTTTCGTTTACCTCTACAGGGTTGGACTTGGAAGTTTTCCCTACTTGCTTCCCGTCACCCATTTTCCAATTCCCATCCCCGAGCGCAGACAATGCAGACCCGACAGCATCCTGGACATCGGGGATGCGATTCAGATACTGCACGGTCTATATTTGTTCAGTGCGGGTAAATATAAAGCAAAGGACTGTCTTAACACACCGAAATAGTGATGTCCGCTAAGCCGACACTCAAGTCACCGCCCTTGCCAGCAGCGGCAAGCTTCAAATCAGCTAAGAATTCGGGAAAGCTCCTGAGGCATACACCACGGATCGCATTGAGCCCGTCTCGTAACTCATTTCCCTCGCGTCCACGTCTTGCTAGCACAGACTCCCAGCGACTCTGAGACATTGTTAGAGCAGAAAACGCAGAGAGCGCATGGAACGTGTATTTGTGCAGCGAGCGCTTTATGAGGGATGTCAGAGATGACAAGGTATCCGTGAAGAGGGTCAGGAGAGGAGTAAGAAGTGTATCATAAGTCGATGCAATGAGGGTGTTGCTAGACAGTGGGGCGAGTTCGGTGAGGAGGGTGTATTCTGTCTGTGTATCCGTGCTCTGTTGAGAACTTGCAAAATAGGGACGGTAACCAGAAAAAGCACCTCAGTGACTTTGAGCAAATTGTCTATCCAGATGCTAAACTCCTTCCCAGCAGCCACGCCATCTAGAGTCTCGGCTCGGTCCACAACTCGTCGTGAATGCATTTCGAGTGCTTTGCGACTCCAACTCCCGCGCATGTCTGCATACCCTCGCTGTGCATCCTTGAGCGTGTTTAAAATAGCTGAAGCAGCGGGGTGAGAGGGATGCGTTGATGGAAGGGGCAGAGTACGGAGGAAGGCGACAAGGGGTGTGAGGGAGGACATTAAGGAAGGAGGAAACTCGGTGAGCATGAACGCAAGACCTGAAACTGGTGGAGATCCCGAGGAGCCTTCTGCGACAAGCTTAGTATACAACTGGGTAAGCTTCTTCGCACCGGTCTCGATCAGTCGCGCCTTGGAAAGACGATTAGAGAGCATGCAAAATAACGACGAATGAGTCTGAATTGTACCATATCTCTTGAATCTGCATCGGAGGACTTGAATGCAATGGCAGCATTAAGACGTTCAAGTATATCAATGTAGGCTTCAAGTTGACCAAGTTGCGGCCTATTCATGAATCAGTTATGTCCCGATCTTTGATCGAACTGTAACGTACCCCCGTAAAACCAGTCCTTCTTCCACGGCGATGCCATCTTGACTACTAGCAACCTCGTCGATCTTCAGCAGAGCGCGATCAATATCTGCATACCACCCATTGAGTCCTTGTTTATGATGCAATCTGGACTACCCAACTATGAGCCCGTTGCTTAAGTTTCTGTGTCGAGTTGTATAGTGGTAGGATAGACTTCTCGAGTTTCACGAGGCGAGTGTCGAAATTTGTCAGGATGGCTGTCACAGTATATTATGAAGCGTAGTCAACAGTTGGGCATGACTGGGAATCACGCACAAGTCATCCGCTGTGAGATCTGGTGCGTTTTGTTGAGGTTCTGCTCTAGCTGTATCATGACAGAACGGTCAACACTTCGTGAATCCGCCTGGAGGAAGAACATACGAGCTCGATCTCGGCACTATCATCGTCCATGATAGAATTTCAGGATCCTAAATTCTGTGTCAACGTGCCCGTACTGGGCGAAATTTCGCTAACTTCAAGGTTGGCCAGTTTATATCGACCAATGTGGATGGTTGTTTGCCGAAAGCCTTACATCGTTGGTTATGAGGTTTCGTGGGTTCAACGTCAACATTTCAAATATCAATTTCAACCACCAATCTACTAAAGTGGCCCACCGTGTGCTGGACAACGTCGCGGCACTTACAACTGTACCAGAGTGTATCGAGTCCCTTAGCATACTCTGGCACAGTTGGAAGGCTGCCCAAGTTCTTCGGAGTTTCCAACTTCTTTCAGAAGATAATAGCTACTAGGCTAGGTGCCCATTCATGTCAGTTAACTATTATCCCCCTGTCTAGTCACATTCAATGTACTTATAAATCCCCTCTCTTCATAGTTATCGAAAGCTTGTGACTTGCCGCACCCAACACGCCATCCTTCAAGTTGATCCTGGCAATACCAGGTTCCTCAAAAGCTCGTATGATCCCAAGACTCAAGCGTGCAGCTGCGTTAGGACACTTACCTTCCGCTGTAATGTAACTTCCCATCTGCATTTCGATGATATTGATCCAATCGGGAGCCTGGGTAACATCGGTCAGCATTATCCTGCATTACTTGGAGTAACGTTTCACTAGATATTTGTAGGATCAGATCCTAAAACGGATTCCAATCACGACTGAGGCCGCATTGCAGTGAAATAACGGGCGTCTTTCTTTGCAGGCAGGTAGTAACTCCCGGAGCCGCTCGACGTTCTACTCGAGAGTAGTTCAGGCACCTAGATCGAATTTCACTGTTGTCCCATCAGCTTACTCAAAGTGCAAATTATTTCAGCTGACGCGCGTTACGACGACGAGATGATGGTCACACTGGAAATGAAGTACCGTTCTTGGGGTTGTTGGTCATGTACGACTCATCTCAAAACAGCTGCGATGCTAAGTGCATATCACGATTCCTAGTAAAAACCACCAAAATAACTAAAGGAGGTGCAAGCACGAGTAAATGATGTATGTATGCCTTCCAGACTCTGACGGCCCATAAGTTGAAAACTGATCAGTGGTGACCCAGTGCTACAAGTTCTTGCAGGGACGAATGTGGATCCTTACTGGACCCTGACACTGCTGATGTCTCCTATAGTCCTATACAAGCACCGGTGGGAGACCATGATCATCTTGCACAGGTTTTACCATCGGACACAGCCCACCATGCCTCGTGCACGACCTATCTCCGCACTTCTATCTTTTCGAATGAATCCTCATTTGATTTGCAGCAGCAGCCTTCTGTGGGGTGATTCGGAACTTGATGCACATTTGGTTACATTTGCCATAGCCTTTTTCCAAACAATACACATGCAAATGGAATACGGAAGGCATGCTGTGGCCATGGCACCAGATAAAAGTGGGGTCCGGGGAGAGCTTCCCACACATCATCATTATCCAACAGTTTGACTATCAAAATTATGGGCATAACCCGAATAACACGCCATCCCCAGTATTACTTACATGACGGTAGCGTATCAATTCATGCACGTCTTCTTTTCGTTTGATCGTGATGGTCCTGATAAACCCACCGTCAATCAGGTCGCGGGCACCGTCTTTCGCGTACACAAGTACTTTTTTGAAAGAGAGTCCGAATATTTCCGGGAGAGATTTGAAACAGCTGGGCCACAGGGAGATGGTCAGTCCGACCAGGCAGCGTTTCGACTTGAGGATGTCAAGGTCAGCGAGTTCGAGCGACTGCTGTGGGTATTCTACAACCCGTGAGTCCTCTTTCCCAGCTCATGCTCTTCGGCAGACTGAGCATTTGGAATCGAAGGCAATATAGGTACGATGAGCAACCCATGGACCACTGGCTCACTATCCTTGACCTGGCCACACGGTGGGAATTTCCAGGCGTGCGGGACCTCGCAATCCGGCAGCTGCAAAAGCTCGACATGAAACCTGTCGAGCGAGTTGTCATATATGATAAGTACGACCTCGACAGATCGCTCCTCTTGCCCGCCTACATGCTTCTGTGTAAACAACCGAGTCGCTCCGTTGAGGATGGCAAGCGGCTCGGCATGCCCACCGTCCTCAAGATAAACGAGGCTCGTGAGTATGCACAGAGGTTTGCAGCCGAGCAAGGTTGTCATAGTCCCACAAGTGCTGATGCTGAAGATGAAGAACTGGTCGAGATTCTGAAGGATGTATTCGGTCTGAGCTATTAAATCACAGACTACTCTGATGTAGGATTAGGGGCTATTGGGGACACTACAGTAAAATAGAACTCTGGCTATCTGGAGCTCATCGCCGATGATCAGCAATCTTGTACGACGTGTGGGTCATTAGAATATAAGCGCTGATCTTTGTTGCGCCCACCAAGGGCACGTGTTAATGCCGCTCATCTAGAATTCGAAGTATTTTGAATGTCGTTGTAGGCTCTCACGCTTGTGCTCGACTCTTTCTCTCTTGCCGCCATGAACATCGCTGGTCCCTCACGACCACGTTCGGTCCATGGTCCAAGAGATAGAGATAACTATGAGGAGGATCTTACCCGTATGATTGCCCAACTGGAGCTTGCTGACGTGGAGAGATTGCAGACTTTATATCATAACAGAATGCATCGAGGAGAGAGACTTACTGACCGTGAAGTTGCTTTTGCATTGTTGATGCAGAACGCTCGAGAGCTTGCGGAGTTCAATGCTGATCGAGAACTTGCCCAGCGCCTTGCTGTTGAAGAGCCTAATCCTACGCCTAGGTAAGGCCATATATTGCGGGCGTGATTCCCAATGCTAACACAGATAAGCAGGCAAGCAACCGTAGCACAGCAAGCCCAACCCACCATGAGAAAGTACGCTTGCGAGTGTAATGTTCCCCTGGAGTACCTGACCAGAATTTCAGCACGACAGCACAAACACAAACATGGGGCCAGTGGTTTGCCTCATTTTTTTCGGCACCCGCATCGGGTGGTCGAACCCCCCTACCGGCAAATCCAGGTCAAGCGCCTACCACTGCAGCTAGGCCAGCTCCTCCTCGCCCTCGGTGAGAGTGTCACTACCTATTATACCAATGCACTGTTACTGACACTATCATAACTAGGGCCACTGGCCACGATTGTGTGATCTGCCAGGACCCCATATTCGGAGCAGAAGTTCGGGCACCATGTGGCCATTTTTATGATATCGGCTGCATCACCGACCTATTCCAATCAGCAACACGGGACGAGAGCCTGTATCCTCCTCGATGTTGTCGCCAGAACATTACACTCCCGCAAGTTCGGCCTCACTTGACACAGGAAGTCCTGGCTGAGTTTACCCTCAAAGCTCAAGAATTTGGGACCATGAAGCGTGTTTATTGTGTTGCACCAACGTGCAGCCGTTTCCTCGGGCCATTATATGAGGGGTTTCTCACCAAGGTCTTTACATGCCCGTCCCCTACGTGTACGATGATGACATGTGGAAAATGTCGTGGTAGATACGAAGGGTTCACCCACCGCTGCACTCCTGATGCAGAGACTGAGCAAGTACTGACACTCAGCCGTGCCTCGGGGTGGGCACGTTGTCCAGGCTGTGCTCAGATGATCGAGCTTAACATGGGATGTTTCCACATGACCTGCCGATGCAGGACAGAGTTCTGCTATCTGTGCAAAGCACTCTGGAAGAGCTGCAGGTGCCCGCAGTGGGACGAGGCTAGGCTGCTTGCTGCTGCAGAACGTCGCGTGGATGCTCAGCTGCCGCCCGCACGTCACGCCCACGCCGTCAATCCTCCCCAACAGGCACCTGCAGCGCGCCAACCAGTGCCAGCTGCTGGCGCTGCTAGGAATCAGCCTATTAATATACTCAGACCAGCACCTGCTGCAGCGCCCAGACCAGCGCCAGTTGTCAATGTTCGCCCTGTAGACCCTCCTCAACAGGTTCCTGTGGCAGCGCCCAGACCAGCGCCCGTTGTCAATGTCTGGCCTATGGCTCGCCGTGCTGAGGCACCTGTCCCAGTACCTCCTCCTGTTCCACCCCGTACTACGACTCTCCGTCGCGAGGCACCACCTGTTCCACCCCGTACTACGACTCTCCGTCGCGAGGCACCACCTGTTCCACCCCGTACCACGACTCTCCGTCACGAGGCACCAGCACCTCTCCCAGAACCCCCTTCCCAGACTCGGAGGACTCGCCGTGCTGAGGCGAATGCTCGCGTCTCAGCGTGGTTCACAGAAGTGCCACAGCTACAGCCCGCATTAACTGCCGTAACGCCGGGCTCGGATAGGAACGCTGTCAGACAGCGTATGATCAGGGAGACCATGGAGCGTCTCAGAGTGGACCATGACTGTGACCACACAAGCTGGAAATACCGGCGCGGTGGCGGACGTTGCGAGAGCTGTGAGATGTATCTCCCACTGTACCTCTTCGTAAGTCATCTGCATCGCCTTTCTTACGTCGACACACCTTCTGACTTGACATCCATTAGCGTTGTGGAGGGTGTCAAATGCACGCTTGTAACAGGTGTCGCCGAAACCGTCTGTGAAAATGACCGAATCCAGATTCTTGATGCTTTGCTGATAACTTGCAAGTGGACTTCTGTGTAAATTATACTTCGACCCTGGACCAGCTCGCTCTCAGGCACCACAATGCATTGTATACTTAGACTCTAGGTACGACTGTTTTTCTTAGTTTGTGGTCCAAGGGAGATCATGTACAATTACATATTGGCTGGTAGCCAAATTTAAATATCAGTGTTGGGCCGTCTTGGACCCAGGCTGATTAAACGTATCGGGAGTGGCGGAGCATCGTGCCCGCAGTCGTAATATTAATGATAGTCGCAAAGGTAGTGCTTAACTACTGTGATTCGTAACTAGACAGGTTTGTCTCTCTGACCACGTCCTGAGTCACTTGAGAAAATGGGTTTGCTACGGGCCTGATTCCAGAGTGACCTGTCCAGTACTGATAGTTCACGCAATACCGATGATCAAGAAAAGGACAGTTCCTTACCCAAAATTTTCCTTATTTCGCCCCAGATATTTCCCCGGGCAGTAAGCGTTGCCTGTCATACCCTCGTGCCCCACGGCAACAAAGCCCTATTATATTCTACGCCCATGTCCGAGCCGATGATCTCCAGATGTCGGGCAGTAAGGGATTACATCCAGAACGAGGACTCCTCTCACATATACATTATCAATGCCCATGTTTTCTGTCACTGCTCCTGCGGCACCATCGCCAGTGATATTCAATGATGACTGGGACGACATCATTGTTACTATATCTGAGGGTTGTGTGAAGCTTCACGCATCCTACCCCAGTTCTACACTGCCAATGGACGAGAGGGAACGCAAGGAGCTGACGATAGAGGTGCATCACTCATTGGGAAAGCAAGCGCGCTCGGACTTGGGTATAGCACTGGATGAAGAATGAGAGGAGTTTGCACGGATCGCTAGAGGAGACGGTTGCTGGGTGGTTCCCTGAGGAATTTTCGATTATGTATACCGACTACACACATCTTGCGCAATTTATGAGTCTATTTGCACCAGGCGGTCAGTAAGCTCTTGCGCGTTACAGTGTGACAGGCCTAGTTGACGATGCTTCCACCAATACATTGATCGAGGGCGATAGTGTGGTAGGATAGCCTGGCTAAATGAGGGTGCCTGTATAAGCGGAGTGGGTCTCGAAAATGCTTGGTATAACTCCTCAAGGAGCTGGACGTGGATAGATCTATTGATGCAATACCAGATCTTCATTCCGTTGTCTACACGGAGGCGAGGAAACAGGGTAGCTGTCAAGAAGAATTTGCTGAAGGGCGACCGCTTGTAAAATGAGGCGTCGATTATATAGATTTTTATCAATTTTTTCTGTCGAAGATGTCAATTTCCCTGCCAGATGCCGAAGCCGGCAAGATTGAACGAGATGAAGTTATGAGGAGTAGTGATCCACACACGCTGATCCAAGACTGATTTTTCAGGCAGTCAACCTTCGCGTCCAGGGGGCCGACAACTAACATTCGCAGACAATGCTGCATTATTTCGAGTTTGGGTTCCACGAGACGGCGTTGATTGGTCCCTCTTGTCCAGCGTAACGCAACGGTCGAAGTGACCTGCTGCGCGCGGGGAGAACTTGAATTCGATGATTTGGAGCAGGTGCGCGCCATCAGCTCGAAAGATCCGCACACTGGGGGGGGGGATTGAATCAAGTTAGCTAGGTGAGCATGAGGTAAGACGTACAGTTACTAGCGCGTATGTAAAGAGACGGTCGTCTGGACGGTAGTGGTAAGTGCAAGCTGGGAGGCATCAGGAGCAGCGAATCCCTCATGATTGTGGGTATGCTACTGACGAGGCCCGTGCTCTTCTTACTACACAATGTTATGTTAGATCAAAAACAAGGGTTGGATCAAATAAATAATTTACGAAGCACTGGGCAGCGGGAGAGCTGAGCCTGGGAAACCAATTTTTTGAGCCAAGAGGACGGAGAACTGCTTCACGGAAGAGACGGTCAGCCGGAGGAGGATGAACGTTGAACGTTGAACGATTTTGATTGGCTGACTACGCTACTGATGTAACTACATATAGTAAGCACTTCAGATCAGCAGACAGAGGTGATTCGGATTTAAATGCACTTATAGGTAGATCTGAATCGGGGTAGCTGCAAAGTGCCTTGTCCTTAATCTTCCTAAACCTTACTCTGCTGTCAAACTCCTGACTAGTCATTTATTCGTTGTACTCGATGTCGCCATCGGCCGAGTATCTTACTACCCGCTTCTTGAAGATTGAACCTGACGTTTCCGTGTCTCCCCGTAGGTCATTGACGCAGTAGTATTGATTTACTTACTGTACATAGCTACTCGGAGTGCTACCTTGGTGTTTTCTGGACCCCAAAATATCAGACTTTTAGCCTGTTATTTCCTGAGAATATTCTTCTCTTGTCAAGTTGTCGACTCTCGCTGACTTCGAGCTTCGCGGGCTAAATATAGTCATCGTCACATGGGGACACCTGTATTACATCCGGTACTAGTACTTACGTAAGAACTAACAACTGGCAGGTGTGGCGTCTCTATGCGCTATACAATCAATCCAAACACCTGCTGGGGCTGTTCTAGAATTCTGACCTATTGTTGCCCTCACCATATGGATGGATGTCATTTTTTATAGTCGACGGAATGCGTTCTCGGGTGATTTTTTACTTGGATCGATCGTTGGCTGCGAGTTGATCCCGTTTCATTGCATAGTGAAAGAAGGGCCTTCCTTCAACTTGGGACATATGCCTGCGATATATTTCACCATCCCCATCATATGCTATGAATACTTTTCTAGTTATACTCGCAGCTGCCATCCTTGTGAAGAACGGAATGAAGCCTAATACCTACTATGTGTTCACGATTGTTCGACATCATATCATACACTTCATCCTGTGAGTTCCCTTTCGTCCGGTGGGCTCCCTGAAAGTACTCATCAAATTCTACTAGGAATTTGACAGCCCAAATCTTCTTGGTGGCACTGCGGGCTAATATTCTGGTATGATGCTTCCATGATTCTACAAAGCTTAGCTAATGCATACATGCACAGACGGTTACTAGTCTCACCGAGCTCTTCAGGGATACACATGCCAACAAGAACTGCGCACGTGTCAGCAGGATTGTGTATGTTGAACTTCGCCATCACAGCACGAGACCTCGCGCTTACGATTCTGGCATCCCGGTTCCCAAATCAGGTTCAAGTCAACTTCAGGGTCGAGCGAGGTGTGTAGGCACACTTCAAATATTCAAACTCCAGCCCTGACAGAAGTTCCCTGACTTACTTGAAGTAAGTAGATCAGGGTCGATTCTGTATTTTCGTACTCTGTCTGAAAGTGCGGAAGGGCATGATTTGTTCCAGAGGTCCAAATCCACTCATGGCTCCACTACCCTCCCTCTCTCAGCGCCGCTCCGGCCCTGCTCTCCACTCACACCCCGAGGGTCAGGTCGTCATTTCTGTTCTGCAAATAGTGTAGTTACTTATATTCTAATATAGGGTGCGATTAGTACGCTGTTCTCCTCCTCGGAGGCATCATGGCCATGCCTTTCCAAGAGATCACTTTGCCATAAGGACGTCACAATGTTAACGGCCTCCAGACTCTTCGCTTATTTCGAGGTTCGATTTTAAATCATGCATTGCGACCTAAACAAGAGGGTCCGACAGGCAGAATCTAGCCCAAGAAGTGGAGTTGACTGCTACCAGTGACGCAAGGTGACCCTTCAAGTTAACTCGTAAAGGTTGTGACTTGTGGCGTCCTAATGAAAATTGTACGACATCGTACCGAGCTTGCGGCTCCGCACTTTCCATTTGATGTCACATATCGATGATCACACGGCCGACAACAAGATTCCGATCAGACCGCCCTATAAGTACTGTACATTGATGATCAGTAGCTCATCCTCCACTTTTTGAATTCTTTATTTGATTTGCACAGTTCCATGTCGGGACCAGAAGGATCTCTCTATGCTCTTGAGTGGAATAACAACATATCAGGTTCGTCAGCCTTGTCGGAAACAAATATTTGTGCTGAACTTCATCGTCTTTCAGTTGCAAGTATTACCCTGATATCCTATGAGTACAGTCAGTAGTTTTCATAAACCTTGCAGTGCGGCTGAGCGTAATATTACCTAGTGCTTCAGCTCGAGAAAGAGGTAATGAGGTCAATTTATCATCATCGAGTACTTATGATCATATTATCGCAGATCACGTTTGTTTGGGTTAGAACTCAACCCCAACGATATCAAGATGCGATTGACTGTATATGCAGGACAGACCGTGGTCAGCAATGTCATACATATACCTTGTTGTGAGCTCCACCCTGCCAAAGTGCTTCATGGTTTCTCATTTTTGTTGCTACGTCAGGTTCGATATTTTGGTATTGTGGTTGCAATGTACGTTGGCTGGTTGTATCCTCCAGATAGTACATTGTATGTTGACGCTGACGTCTAGGACTTGCGCCTGCTGTACGTGGCGTGATTCCAACCGAGCCCTCATTAACTGACTACCATTAGGGGGAGGTCTAGTTTATATGCCTGAAGGAGTAAGTGTATCGATTCTTTCTTTAGAGAGTTCTTAGTTGACCCAGATTCAGCCGTACGTCGCTTTACAGTTAGGCGCCTGATCTACTGCGGCTGACCTCTGGTTTAGTTGTGAGTAATCGTATTCAACTACAACCAGCTTTGCTCATCATGAAATTGAAATAGGTTATAGCATGTTCCTGTTTGTGCAATGGGGTTTTTCTGTATATTTGTGCTTGGCAAAAGGTAAGTCATACATACGTTCTCGCGTCTTTGCGCGTACTCATTTTGCATTTGCAGTCATTCTCATCTGGCGTCTTTACGCCCTATGCAACCAGTCCAAGCGCATACTTTATATTTCACTGGGGTTGTTCCTACCTATCGTCGTGCTCTATATAGCGGTGGATATATTTTTATGGAGTCGACCCTCAGCGATCTCAAGTGAATTTCTACTTTGATCGAATTCTGTGCAAGCTGATGCCCTGGTGCATAGTGCAAGAAATAACAATAACTCCAAACGTCAAGTACTGCACGTATTTCTTCCACGTCGGACCTATGCCTGCGGTATATGCTGCCATCCCTGTCATATGCTATGATATTTTCCTGGTTGTTCTCGCCATTGCCGTCCTCGTGAAGCACCTGAAAGAACGGAAGGAACTTAAGATAAAGCCTAATGCCTATATAGTCATGATCGTCCGATATCATGTCATATACTTTGTCCTGTAAGTTCCCTTTCGTTCGCCGTGTTCTCTGAAAGCATTCATCGAGTCTCGCTAGGAATTTGGCAACTCAAATCTTCCTAGCGATAATGTGGGCGAACCTTCCGGTATCATCTCCCGTGATTCTAGAGAGATCTACTCTAATGCAGGCATGCACAGACAGTGGTGATGTATCTCGTACAGTTATTCAACGGTACCGCGCCATTTATCATCGTGCCACGTGTCATCATCAGCATTTGGGAAACGCATGCCAACGACAACTGTGTGCATGTCAGTACGACATTCGAGGATTGCATCTGTTGGACTTCGCCCCCGACGTTTGAGCAGTATGAGATGGAATACCGCGTATGATGTTCTGATTTGAGAAAGGAGTTAATGTGAAGTCCTTTTTTTCTCGGGCTCTCGTCCTGGCAAAATTCTTTGATATTTCATGGCAAGTAGTCCGAGACTTAATTTTTTATGTAACTATGTACTATGATGTCCATAGAGTATTAGCATGTATCGAGCTCATATAAATTAACAAGGACTCCCCTTCAGTCGGCTGCGAGACAGACAAAATGTCAACAGGAGGAGACAGACAAGCTCTGATCACATGACACCCATTGCGGCAAACTTAGAGTTATTTGGATAGACTCATCCAAACAGCCCCTCTGAAAAGGAATCAGCCTACCGACTCCGAGTCGTAGCCGAGATGGAAGGGCTCGCAGAATTCGTAGGGGGGGCAGAGAAGTAGATGCCTTCAAGAAATTCGTGAGGGTGTTTGGGAGGGTCGCAGGGTCACTTGAGGGTAACTCGAATGGCATGGATGTCGAGATGTTGAGGAGCGGCATGGAGAAGGCTTTGGAGTTGCAGGGGACATTGAATTGGGCGTCGATTCTGATTCTGATGGGTTTATCTCCAGTTTGGTCGATGGTCGTGAGCTTCATCGTGGTGACGTGCTTCAACGCTTCAATAAGAAGGGCTTTGTCCGAATTATTCAATCAGAGATTTTGCTTGATACGTGTTCCGAACTTTGTGGGCGAGGTTGCACTTGTCGAGCAATTATAACATCAACTACTTACAAACTTGTAGACAGTCATGGACGTAAGTAAGACATATGAGCTCAGAATCGGTAGGCTTTGAGAGGTCGATAGAAGAACTGACAACTTGAATTTTGCATCAAGGAAGCATTCTACTACTAAGCATTTTCAAGTCGCATAAACCTCCAAGGCTCGTGTAAAACACCTCCACGAAAAAAGGCAATGAGGATGATGTTGTCAATAGCCAGGCTTAAGCTAAGAGGGACAAAATAACCAAACCAGGAGCAAATGTCAAGTGAGGATCGAAGCAAAGTAGGGGATCGAAGCGCGCGCAAAGGGCAACGAGGGATCAAAATAAGCGACCGTACACGTCGCATTCGAGTTATATCTGAAAAGAAATCATCACAAAGGATCGATCGCTAGAATACCATCATCGCAGTATCAAGGTCTGCAAGTGTTGATTTTAGTAAGTGCTATGAACAGAGGAGGCTTTGTAGCGACTCACTCCTTCCGGCACTTTTGCCAGTGTTGTCCATGTGCCATGCGACTCAAATCAAGCTCAGGGCATCCTCTGGGTATCACTAATGCAGTTCCAGGGCAATAAAATGGGTGTCGAGAAGCGGGTGGCACCCAGAATAACAGCCGATGTTTGGGCCCTTCTATCCATCCACTACCACGATTCAGTAAAAAGGGGGTCAAACTGTTGTCGTCATGGCATGCTCCCTCCGTTAGCTCGGAGGTGTCGCAGAGCGCATGGGTAGAGTTGGACGAGAAAGAAATGAAGTGATTGTTCCAAGTGTTCGATCTCATGGCAGTGGTGGCCTCTATCGTGCAATTTCCATCTGAGGATGCTGAAGGATGCGACACAGTGTACAGTTGCGATGGCTGCCTCATCACTACATCCCACAGCCGAACTGTCTTATCCCTTGAACAAGTTATAATGCGAGTGCCATTCGGTGAGAACAAGACCGAGTTAACTCAATGAGTGTGCCCCCCAAGGGCTCACCGACTGATTGCCCTGTCGCTGTATCCCACAGCCGATTGGTGTTATCCCTTGAGCCAGTGACGATGAGTGTGCCATCCGGCGAGAACGAGGCCGATTTAACCCAACGAGTGTGCCCCCGTAAGGGCTCACCGACTGGCTGCCCCGTTGCAGCGTCCCACAGCTGAACAGTGGTATCCCTTGAACCAGTGACGATCCGAGTGCCGTCTGGTGAGAATGAGACCAAGTTAACTGAAAAAGTATGACCCCGCAAGGGTTCACCGACTGGCAGCCCTGTTGCAGCATCCCACAGCCGAACAGTTTTATCTCTTGAACCAGTGATGATGCGAGTGCCGCCCGGTGAGAATAAGGCCGAGGTAACTGACCCAGTGTGCCCCCGCAAGGGCTCACCGACTGGCTGCCCCGTCGCGGCATCCCACAGCCGAACAGTATTATCATCTGAACTAGTGACGATGCGAGTGTCGTCCAGTGTGACGGGGCATGCCGGTGGGACGTTCCAGAGGGCTCGATCAGGCAGGAGCAGGCAGAGTGTCACGGAATAATGCATCCATCTAATAAAACTTCATAACCCAGAGCTATGATCACACGCACCCGGCACGCTGTCCCTCAAAGAACGAAAGCGAGATATTTTCAAGGTGCGTCCGCTGCTCGAGGTCCATCGAGTTTGAAGGCTATCTTCCGTTCACGGCCAGGTCTTTTCATTCATCAACCACCAGTTGGAGTCACCGACGTTGTCAAGAACATTGAAGTCCATGTGTCTACGTAGAGTTTAAGGTTAAAATGACAATGCATGCCGGGATCTCTTTTTAGAAAAGAGGCACGCAAATTGAGACACGCTGTGGAGCAGAACATACCCGACCTTGATGCGCTTGAAATCGGACCACAGATGCTTAAGAGGTACATCAAGTGCAGTAGCTCTCGCCACTGTCTCGACTGAGGGTGACATTCTCCAATCATACCAGACAAAGCACCATATTGCGTGATCATACAACCATTTCGTATAGTTCTACATCCTGAATCTACCTTGACGGACCATTCAAGCAAACTGCATTCACAGCCGAAACGCCTCAGCTTCCATCCGAACCAGAACATCATTGATGTTGGGTTGCATTGCCCAACATTAAGGTCTTTCTGAAGACAAGCGGATCAGTGGGATTGCTGTCACAACATGACGGTGAAACATACGCAGCCGATGATTTAAAGTGATTTCAAGAATAGTCTTGGTTAACTCCACCTTCGCCTGTGAACACAAAGCTTCTTTCTCCTTCCCCCGAGAGCGTTCGAAAGCTTCTTTTGCCTTCTTGAAACGTCCAAACGGTAACTTCACCCTCCAAGCAGGCAAGCTCCCGACATCTTCTTTATATGCGTGGGCAGCAGTTGTCATAGCGTCTTCATATGCGCGGGAAGCAGCAGTCACGCCTTCTTCATATGCGTGGGCAGCAGCTGTCACAGGATCTTCATATGCCTGGACGGCAGCACTCACACCTTCCCTGACAACAGCTGCATGCGGAGACGCAATGTACTGCTCGAGAGCGATACGAAAAGAGGGAACAGACTCCCGCTTGTCCTGAAGATAGCGCTGCTTGTCGAAAACGTAGAAAGAATGTTCGAAGATAATGACAACAGCTAAATGATCGATAATAAGCAGGTTCATCGTAACATAGCCTCAAAATTCACCAGAAATGAGCTGAGCAACGTTCTCCAAGGGTGATGGGCCAGAGGCCTGGCACATTCGCAACATCAGAAATGTGTGTAAAATGTGTGACCATTTGGACATACCACAGAGAGTAACTTAGACCGCATCTCTTCACGATGACTCCGATCAAGCTGGTCAAATCATGGTGGAAGGTTGAACATCGACCACCTCTGAGGATCGATACACTCACATTCTGCCAATGTGTAACATCTTCGGTCAGCATGGCCCGAAGTCAAAAAAGATTGAAGAAATTAACTTCCTATTGATGGATCAGCGATGTCGTCGATCACCAACGCTCGGGATCAACAGCAGATGAACACACTCACATACTGTGAACAGGGATCGGTAATTTAATTGGTCAGTGATGCTCAAATCCAACCGCGGATCGATGCGCTTACACCCTGTGAACGGATGAGCGATATATTCAGCGAGTATGGCTCGATCTCGATGGTGGTTCGACAAACTCACAATCTGGCAACGGAGCAGCAATGAATTCGGTCAGTATGGTGCGAGGGCGACAGAGAATCAATATACTCGCATTCTGACAATGGATCAGCGATTGCATCGGTGAGGAATGCAGGAGGTTGACAGAGAATGATCACACTCACAAGCTGCCGACGGATCGATGATTTCTTTGGTCAGTGGCTTGAGCTCGAAGGAGGATCGAGACACTCACCACCTGCGAACAGTGGCCAACGACTTCGATCAGCATGGCTCGATCCCGAAGGAGGATCGAGACACTCACATCCTGCGAACAGTGGCCAACGACTTCGATCAGCATGGCTCGAGCTCGAAGGAGGATCGAGACAACTCACATTCTGCGAACAGTGGCCAACGACTTCGATCAGCAATGGCTCGAGCTCGAGGGAGGATCGAGACACTCACTCTCTGCGAACAGTGGCCAACGACTTCGATCAGCATGGCTCGATCTCGAAGGAGGATCGAGACACTCACGATCTGCGAACAGTGCCAACGACTTCGATCAGCATGGCTCGATCTCGAAGGAGGATCGAGACACTCACGATCTGCGAACAGTGGCCAACGACTTCGATCAGCATGGACTCGAGCTCGAAGGAGGATCGAGACACTCACATCCTGCGAACAGTGGCCAACGACTTCGATCAGCATGGCTTGAGCTCGAAGGAGGATCGAGACACTCACTATCTGCGAACAGTGGCCAACGACTTCGATCAGCATGGCTCGATCTCGAAGGAGGATCGAGACACTCACGAGCTGCGACAGTGGCCAACGACTTCGATCAGCATGGCTCGAGCTCGAGGGAGGATCGAGACACTCACCACCTGCGAACAATGGCCAACGACTTCGATCAGCATGGCTCGATCTCGAAGGAGGATCGAGACACTCACTCTCTGCGAACAGTGGCCAACGACTTCGATCAGCATGGCTCGAGCTCGAAGGAGGATCGAGACACTCACCACCTGCGAACAGTGGCCAACGACTTCGATCAGCATGGCTTGAGCTCGAGGGAGGGTCGAGACACTCACATCCTGCGAACAGTGGCCAACGACTTCGATCAGCATGGCTCGAGCTCGAAGGAGGATCGAGACACTCACTCTCTGCGAACAGTGGCCAACGACTTCGATCAGCATGGCTCGAGCTCGAAGGAGGATCGAGACACTCACCACCTGCGAACAGTGGCCAACGACTTCGATCAGCATGGCTTGAGCTCGAGGGAGGGTCGAGACACTCACATCCTGCGAACAGTGGCCAACGACTTCGATCAGCATGGCTCGATCTCGAAGGAGGATCGAGACACTCACATCCTGCGAACAGTGGCCAACGCCTTCGATCAGCATGGCTCGATCTCGAAGGAGGATCGAGACACTCACGAACTGCGAACAGTGGCCAACGACTTCGATCAGCATGGCTCGATCTCGAAGGATGATCGAGACACTCACTCTCTGCGAACAGTGGCCAACGACTTCGATCAGTATGGCTCGATCTCGAAGGAGGATCGAGACACTCACGAACTGCGAATAGTGGCCAACGACTTCGATCAGCATGGCTCGATCTCGAAGGAGGATCGAGACACTCACATCCTGCGAACAGTGGCCAACGACTTCGATCAGCATGGCTCGAGCTCGAGGGAGGATCGAGACACTCACATCCTGCGAACAGTGGCCAACGACTTCGATCAGCATGGCTCGATCTCGAAGGAGGATCGAGACACTCACATCCTGCGAACAGTGGCCAACGCCTTCGATCAGCATGGCTCGATCTCGAAGGAGGGTCGAGACACTCACATCCTGCGAACAGTGGCCAACGACTTCGATCAGCATGGCTCGAGCTCGAGGGAGGATCGAGACACTCACTCCCTGCGAACAGTGGCCAACGACTTCGATCAGCATGGCTTGATCTCGAAGGAGGATCAACAAACTTACTACCTGCAAGTAAACGCTCATTGTAAATAAGAGCAACCTTTGGACTTTCCGATAATCTCACCAGCATATGCGGAAACCAGTGACCCAATGCCCCTATTATCCGCACATGATCGTCACCAGAGTCACAAAATCTCCCCAGCGTTCTGGGCAATATCAGTTGCTAACGCTCATGGCGAGTAAATGAGACTATGTATAGGTACCTCTCAACTGCATACGTCATGCAGAGCTCTAAGTTCGTCTGCTGGGTCGAGACGAATAATTGCTCCACCACTTCATCATCCAGAGTTCCGGCCGTGAGTTTGATGAGTTGCCCGCAATCTGCATCATCCTTGTCCATGTCTAATGGATCAGTGTCATCATGTATCAAAATCATAAGTCGACTATCAATGACTTACTAGGGAGGCATACATGACATCTTGGAGGGTGTCGAATGTCCTTGGAGTGGTATAGAAACTTCAATTGTGACCCAACTGCAAATGACTCTTCAGCGTGCTTTGGCGCCTGTTCTTCAGCCTCCTCCATCGATACTCTCTTCGATCTCAGCTCTGCATATGCTACGTCGTAGAGGGCATCGAATTTGGTAAACAATACCATCACTGGAACTGAGGATTGTGATTCTGCGCATTAGTCGAACATCGATGATGGTCGGATGCGAACGCTTACTGATTCCTGTGTCGCACTGAGAGAAAAATTTGATTTCTCCTTTGGTGAACGACCTGCTTGCCTCGTCCATCGGGATGCAGTACCTATATCGAAACCGTGAGATAGCGCCTGTTGTGATTGATCAGTTGCAATTACCAGATAGCATGGAGTTTATTCCTTAATCTAGTTTCCTTGGAACGGCCTACGATGAACGCCTTCACCTTGTCGAATTCGGATTCGCCGCCTGCTTCAAACCCGCGTGAATCGTGGAAGACAAATCCTGGGTTGCTCCGAAACACCATTTCGTTCTCGATATCGTGCTCTCCACGCTGAGAACGCGTCAGTTCATGTTACCAACTATTGAAAGTACACGCCACCTCTGTTGAAGCCATCAACACTGTAGCATCGATCTGATATCCATCGCTCAGTTATCACCACCATCCTTCTGCTAGCATTGTGATGCCCACCTTTTCCCCGGCGCTGTTGTATATTTCTGGATTTTCCCGCGTATTGCAAACTCTCTGGAGGATGGTAGTTTTTCCAGCATTCGCTCTTCCTATAACGAGGATTCGAAAGCGACCGATTTTCTTTCTTATCTTTGAGGGATCCATGAGGGAAGGTAAATGTGACGGAGACTGATGAGCGTTGGTGTGGCCTTATAATGATTGCAGTATGTGAACTCGGTGAATGCCCGAGTTGAAATCAGCCCATCTAGATTCAGTGGGCAATGGGTATATCGTGATGGAGTTAATTATATACCGCATGAGGCATACACGAGGAGTTGGCGTCGATTTAATGTGGGTTTGAAGTGATGGGATATCTGTGTTGGGTCACATTAATAGGGATCCGTGCGAGTAAGCAATGCGGAAACCATCAGCTAAGCTTGAGCTAAGCACCCGAGTGCTAGTCGTCGAATGCACCAATCAATCGAGGCAGTCAGTATACCTGGATCTTACTCTCTGGACGTTCGAACACCAATCCCCAATGCTTATGCTACACATCATGAATCATGATGCAATGCAGCACCAGCGCCACGAAGAATCATACCATTTACGCCAGTGCTATCCTGCACACTTACTAATGCCCGAGCAGGAGGACTGGAGCCATGTCTTCTGGGGGTCTTTTCATTGTGAATGCCGCGAGGGCGTCCGGACTTTTTCTGCTCAGGGTTCGAAGTTGCTTGAAGGAACCAAGTAAAGTCCGAATGATGATAACAGGGTACCAAACCTATTTAACTAAGAATAGCTAGCCTTGATGCTACACGAGGGATGGGCCTCTCTTCGGCGTAGCTGACTCATGGCCTACATTCGGCCTCCAGATAAATCCACCATGGCGAAGGAGAGTCTTCCTTAGACTAACTCCAATCAGGATTCAGCATGGCGACTAGTTCCCTCGACGCTTCCACGCCGGTCTACCCTCTCTACATCTCTGGTACAAGTTGCTTCATCAACGAAATTATCAATATACCACTGAATATATCGAATAGGTGTCATCGTCGATTTCAGCAAGTCGAAAAAGAATGTAGAGTCTGCTGAAGTACGGATCAGCCTCAAGTTGCCTATGTCAATCAAACGCGGGGCAGGAAAGGCTTTGCGACAGACCTTTTCTCCACCCATGTAGGGACTTGACCCAAACGAATGTACCCACCTGATTGCTCTTGTGTTTTTTTATTATAGAAAGCTTTCTCTTGGGGATACATTTTCCTTACATATACGATACAAGACATGGCATGGAACAGGGCATGAAGACATTATTTTCGAACCAGAAGACATGTTTCGCGAACGTAGCACAATAGAAAGACGAGGTGAAACAAAAATAATCGCACTCTCGCTTAGATCGCTCACGGATTCAACCTCACATGCACAGAGTACAACAAGGTTCATAAAAAGTTCACAATCGTCGTCGAACTTTCCAAGAATCCAACAACCGAAGTAAGGTTCCGTGTCTCGTATTGGAACACATCTAAGTCGTATGTTAGCAGACCGAGCAGTTTGTCTTTTCCGATGAATCCCTGGAGCTCCGGCCTACCACTGATGACATCTTTCGGAAGTGTCCTCAGTAAGTCCGGATCATCATGAAAGTGGCATCCTTTAGGCTGATGCTGGGGACTTTCTAAGATTCCGAATTCTGGTGATAGGAAAGGTACCAGGCTTTCGCTGATCTCAGGCCAGTATTGACACGGTATTCCAATAGACCGGTGTTGGCAAGTCTTCACTGATCAACCACGCATTTGGAGTGCAAAACGCGGTGGGTTGAACACGCCACTTCAACGAACACAGCTACTCACAATATCAGTAGACCACTTCGCACAATATGCCAGGCGAGGTCAGCATCGACCATGAATTCATCTCGCCACAGAACAACAAGTTTGTTCTCCACGATAGCAAAGGTTTTGAACCAGGGGAAAAAGACAACCTCAAAATAGTCCGAGATTTCATTAACTATCGGAGAGCAAAGCCCGATTTGAAAGATCAGCTGCACGCCGTTTGGTGGGACCTCCGTCTTGATGCGTTTGTACGGCGAACTGATGACATACAAGGCTCTGCTTTGAAATACCCCGCGCAAACGGGCGTTTACTAGAGACCGGCGTGGAGCAATTTCTCACATCGAAGCGAGAAGGAGAGCTAGGAGACAGTACGTTGATGGATTGCTACTGCTCCGCACAGGTCATAGCTAACACAGGTCAAAGTTCCCATTGTTGCTGTCTTCACTAAATACGACACCCTCCTCGACCGCGTGGAGCGAACCCTGGACAAGTCCTCTATCAAGGGTCTGAGCCAGGCGGCGATCCAGGACATCATCAAGAAAAACGCAGAAGACAAGCTACAGGAAGTCTGTGTCGCACCCCTAGAGAAGTTCGCAAAATCGGCTGTCCCGCATGTTACGGTCTCCAGTGAGCGTTACTATTGTGATTGTCATTCACGTTCTCAATGAAATTTCGAGCGCAGCAAACGGAAACCATGAGGGGACGCTAGCCCGACTGATCCAAACCACCGAAGAACTCGTTCGTAACCATGTTGGGACCGACGCGTCGGTGATGACATCCGTCGCTCAACGAGTGGATCCTAGACTCAAAATAAGAGCATCGATAGAGTGAGCCTCGCTTGTTTCATTCTTCTTATCTTGTGATTTACGCAGCGTCAGAGTTGGCAAGAGAAGTCTGTCTCGATTTTGTATACAAAATTACTGAACGTAACCCGAGCCTTCACTTCTGTCTTTCAGAATACTGGAAGGCGCTCGCATCAAGCGTACCATTCAAGAACCGTTCGATGTGGGACTGTCTGCACGTGCTTCACACTGACATCGTCAATGTTTGGAACTTCCAAGACCCTCATGGTGTAATAGCTCTCTTCTTTGTTGTCGCGCATGTTCTGATGTGGCTTACATGCAGTACTTGTGCAGCCCAGAGTTCAGGACATTGATGACGAACATGGTCAATGAGCTGGACGTTGGACCCCCTACTGATCCCAACAAGACCCTGTAGGGCAGTCTTTCATGCGATGGATGAATTTCATCTCATCCAATGTTTGCAGTTCATTTGGGCTCACTATTGTGGGTACTATTGCGACCATCGTGTCTGCCCTGTCCGGACCTGCAGCCCCTATCGTAGTGCCGATAGCGGCAAGCGTTGTGATCGCAAGCTGGGTTTACGAGTTGTATGAGCAGACGTATGTCCTGCTATTTATCCTTCATTGAGAGAATAATGACAGGTCTCTCCTCAGTCGCCCTGCCCTCCAGCGCTTTATGAAATACATCATCGACTTGACTCTTGTGTTGCAGACACTGGTTCTTGTGGCGGGAAATCAAGAACTGTCTCGTAAGGCCATCAAACTTGCGGCCAAGTCCTACCACGAGTCACCAATGAATGGAGAAGTCCATAATCGGATTCAGGAGTATGACAGGCAATTGACCTTGCGGCAACGTGCGAACCGTGATTCGTTGGATCAAATCATCGAGCTACTACAACCATACAACACTAGCGCAGAAGAAATGTCGGATCTTCGGGGAAAATTGCCCGTTGTGGATTTATCATCGGATGAACCATGGGACAGTTAGCACTCGATTCTTTCTTTTGTGTATAATATTGCGCGTTTGCTGGCGTCTGACTTCTGGAGTACCTACGGGATTGTATTACACGGGTCCTCACTCGTACTATGTAATTGGAATTATGGCTGGTCTGTGCTACTGCTGTTTGCCTAGCGTTCTGAGGTACTCCAATCTCAAGAAGCTTTTGTTTAAAATGATCTGAGAAATCAGTTTATCCTCCCTGGATACAACACATCGATTATTACCCCCCATGAACCTGACTCGGAGAAACGATAGTTTGTAATGACTTCAAGGTATCATCAAATCGACACGATTCGGGCAGCCCTATGAAGGAATAATTATTTCCCAGCAGGCCACCACACGCATGAGAACATTGAATATGCCAGCTAATCCCACTGTACATTCGGTATGTTAGCCATACGTCCCTCTGAGTTCCACAAACTGGATAGAATTGTCCGACGTATATAGTATACTAACGAGGATGACAGCCCAGTCAACGCGGAGGTAAGTCAAGGTAATTAGCACCAGCGTACCGCATATCGTGCTGGACTTGACACATAACGCCGCCTCCACTAAGCAGACCTGATAGGAATCTTCCCTTATCCTAGATATCATGCACCTTTAACTTCGCTGGCCTTGCATTAAAATGTCCGAAGCAGTGGCGAAAGAAGCGTGATTACTGGACGCTGAGCTTGAACAATGATATGAAGGAATCGCAATCGGTTTGCTGGTTCCAAGGTGGATTTTCGCGCGTCACTTTTTTATGGCTGATAAATGTGCTTGTCAAGAAGGTAGACAGACAAACACTGCCTACTTGAGGAAAATGGAACGACCATCTTGCTCGTGCGTCATCTTTACTATATGCATCAAGTGGAACACTGAGATCAAGAGAAGCGTACCATTCAAATGCTGTGGACCGATGGCGTTAGCTGGTCGCGAGAATCACAAAGGTCATGGTCATGGTAAGCCGTCGTGAAAGTGTGATAAATGACTTGATGAGCCTGCGATGGAACGATCGATCATCGACAGCAAGGTATCAGGGAAGCTTGTAGACGATTGCTTGTCATCGAAATTTAAAAGTCTTGGAGACAAAGACTAGTACGAATGTTGATACACCGGGGAGATCAATCCTTGTCTGTGGCGTGTTTAGAAGAGTATCTGGCGAGTTCTACTCTAGACTTACCTATGACTGCCATATCTACAGGACCCGAAATGTCGAAAATCCGGATGCTGAGCCGATATGATGCTAGTTTAGCATGCGATGAAGCATGGAGTCCATGGACTTCTTGACTTGTGGGCCACATACGGCAAAGTAGGCTAAAATAGGTCAGTCATGAGAGTACCAGGAACCAGGTCGATTTAATATATATCCTGATGCCTACGAATCAACAGAGTTCGCCAAGATGCGAATTGATCGTCGGGGTGAGATTTGGTTCGTGTCGCGTGGTAGAAGTGATCCGTTGCAGGGAAATTGTGCGGTTGCAACACATGCTTAGCTGTGGTCCGACACAGCTTAGATGGGAAGATCGACGAGTCATATAATGATTCGGTTTGAGCTGAAGATATAAAGTTTAGTAGTCAAGAAGGAGATGATGATAAGGTTACGGTTCGTTTTCTCGACTAAAGGTAAAATAAGCTGCTGCTAGATCACTTGACATTGTAGGATTCGATGAGGGCCGGTGGAAAGGAAAGTAGACAGGGTTCAGGCCTGAGAACTGAAAGAAGCTTGGTTGGAACGTTACCGTGACAGCAGTTCCGTACCTCTTCTTCGTCGGGTTAGGGTTCGACGCCACTATGATCGAATCATTGATCCTCCGTCACAGCGCAGTTCAGAACGCGACATCCAACACTTTCCAGCAATCATATCACTCCGCTGGACAATACAACAGTCAGCCAACTACCTCCAACCAATATCAGCATCTGTCTCCTTCATCTCACCTACAATACGGGCCTTCATCATCACGGACTCAGTAGCAATATGGAGCGCCTCCATCCGACGCATACCCTACGACCACACCATACTCACGATCACAGTTTAGGTATGAATATATGAATACCCACCCCAGTAGCCGCAGCAATATTATGCTAGCCCAAATGGTGATTCGTATCATGAGTCACCTCCAGCTGCCTCGTCTGGACCCTCTCACAACCATGGACGACCATCCTAATATCCCTCCAGTCAGTCCACCGTTCATCCTCCATTATGGAACACCCTACGACTCCCGCCAATCCATAACCTTACTCGTCATCCGCACTATCTTATACCCAATCATCCGAGTTCAACCATCTACAACCCTACTCAAACTCCAGCGTAAGCGACTGCTACCAACCATCCAGTTCGACTCACCCTCAGGCTCAAGGTACCCCCTCTCGATACGCAAACTAATCGTACACCAACTCCTCTAACGTATGAGCCTATCCACGGCACCAACAGTCCACATATGCCTCTACATCCGCTGGAGGGTACAACCTCCGCCCTCCCAGCACCCAACCGCAGGCTCTCATCACAAATGGCCCGTGGCCTCCCCCGCATCTACATGGCACAATCCTAACTCCGTATCCTCAACTACCGAGCACGGGCTCGTCTAACTTGCACCACTCCGCCAACACCCATCGTCTTCAGCTTGCCAACATGCGTCTTCTTCCTTGTCGTCTTCATCTGACGCGTCGTCGCCAGTGGTTGGAAATACGAACACACCAGGTGGAGGGGGAGTGGCATACCCGCTGATCCAGCTGTCGTGTGCGCCGTTCGAGCATGATGCGCGGGTGAGACTGCAGGGGAGGAAAAGTATATTGAGTATCGGGAGTGTTATTTCAGGATTTTGAGCGCGACGAATGCTTTTGTTGGGTTGGAACGAGGTTCGTACCGGCAGCTTCTTTGTCCCTTGTCTCTTTACTTCTTTTCTTCAGGTCTGGGCAGGCCTTTTCGGCACCTACCTTCATCACCTCCCCTGCCGTGCAGCACTCTCGATGGGTCAAATGGCCACCCACCACCCTTCTCTCGTCATCTTGCACACCTAGCTAGTGTCCACCTTCGCGCTCCCGGATACATGTGACGCCCTCTGTTGTTCTCCCTCGGCAGGCCACCTATTGCATCAACTCGTTCCTCTGAATCACAGGCCTCCCTTGGTGCCCCTGGCCTCTCTTACTGTTGCCCACACGTGCTCTCCTCATCTCTTCTCCGTGTTTCTTTTACAGTTAGACATGTCTCGAACAATCACCCTGCACCCTGTTGCATCGCTGCTACCTCCCAACTGCTCTCCCTCGTCGCAACCCGCACTCTTGGCGCATTCAGATATTCTGCAACGGTCCGCTCGTGTAACCCCTGCCATTTTTTTCAGTCTCAAGGCACACCAGAATCGTTTACCATGTCCTCGGCCAAAATGCTATCGTTCACCATCACCTTCAAGGTTTCCTGATTGGCCTACTGACCTGTTCATGCAGTTCATGCAGCGCTACCTATAGCGGACATTCCTCTCCCATAAGTCGACTAGCTTGGTTTGATATCTTGGCGCAATTTTAGAGTGAGTGCATCCGACGGCGATCATAACTTCCTGAATACTTTGATTATCGATCATCCTTCAGCGATCGAGCACACAATTCCTTGCGTCGTCGCTTCTGAAGTCGGTATACTTTTGATTCTTGTTCCTGGGTGCAGGGAAGATTCAAGTGTTGTCCTATCGACATGGACTTGCAGCTCGTGTCTTCGATTTCTGCCATTGCATCTCTGGTATTGTCCATCGTTCTATCGCTGACACGCTGGCTAACTATACATCTTATGCTCTCCATCAGTGTTACGAATGTGAGCGCCACCAGTGAGTTGGGTCTCATAATACGTGTCTTTTTGGTCAGTTTGGATTTGTGTGTCACAGCATTGTTGTATTATGCAGTGTTCTGCCGGTCAGTGACCACAGTGTTCGTTCAGTGAACGCAAAGGGTGAGAAAGTCGGTGACCGTCGGCAACATTCACTTGACTGTGAATTTGTGGGGTGCCATGAGTCCTTGTATTCTTTATATAGAAACATAATGATCACAGATAATAGTAAGCGGTAGAGCGCAGCGCTAAGCGCTTACTATCGCGCATTGTAATAATCCATGCAGAATCCTCATGCTCTCGCCTATATGTTTTTGTGTCTCAGCATGGAATGCGGCACCTGCTCTTTTTACTCATTCTCCTTCGTTGGAACTGTCTCATGGCTGCTATCCGCAAGAAGAGACTCGTAGTACCAGTCGGGGCTGGTGGTGGACAGAATTTACAGAACATTCTGGCTACGACAGTTCTGAACCGGTATCAATGGTGGGGCAGAAGGCAAAAGTTATCTGCACCAGATTGCTCGAACGTCACATTGCAGCAGAACGGGTGCGCGATGAGCATGAGGTACAGCAGGGATTGCGGGATCATGCACGAGATGAGTATGCAATTACAGGAGCAGGTCAAGAAGCGCCTCTCTATTGGAGTCAAACATCTATGCCCCCATAGATATTTGACTCCGATAGATAGTTTAACAGCCTCAAGGTGTGGCATTTTGAATCTTGATACTGTGGCGTAAACGTTCCCGGTCCTTTTGGAAATTTCATTATTGCTATTCGGCATTTCCCTCTCCTCGTACGTGTGGACACAACAGCAGACCATCACATCCTTCACTATTGCGACCACGGTGCTCGGCGTCCCGTTCCACTTGTGCACCCTCCTTGCATCCCTTTTATCCCCAGATTGTCCCTTTCAAACGCCCGCTACCTCAAACTTCGCATGACTGGTGCATTCATGCGGGCAGTAAGTGTGGTTATTAAAAAGAACAAAGACTTGCACATACTGGGCGCAAGCTTTCGTTCTTTCTTCCATGGTGTCACAACGTCCATATCGAGGTTCGTACAACGACTACTCAGTCCCAGGCCTTTCAGTGACCCTGGGATGGAATCTGCCATACATTGGTTACTTGTGACATCCACAGATCTCGACGACATTGCAAGCGCAGCCTCACTCATTCCCATCATTACTTGGTCACCGAACTCAGACATTGCGTCTTACTGCCAGTAGCTCCGAGATACAATTTCAGCCTGTTTCGACGTTGAAGAGAGACTCCGGAGATCGCACAATCACCTGTGGGCGAGCTTTAAACCATGCTTGTCTGACTATTCTGCCAATTGGAGATGATTCCAACATCCGAACTGCTTCTCAGCAGTTGAGAATCTGGAATCGGTGGCGCAGCGTCATTCTTATACGAAGCTTTGACTAGTGCAAGGCCCTTGCCTGCCAACTGTCAATGTTATATGGCCAAGAGAGAAGTATTGGGCAGATCCATACACTGCATTGCTTTATTAGCGCTGAGCGCTATGAAGGGACTTGGCACCTGTGCTCGAGAATCTGTTTACCTACGCGTGCTCATATCTGCGATGGAATCACCTAGCCCTCGTCGCCTTCACTATACAGCTTTATGGGTTGTTGCGGACTCTCGACTAGCTCTCGCCGACATTGATGTCATACAGGACGAGAATATACGCTAAACACTCTTCACAATATTTTCCCCTGCTCTTCTGACGCCCATTTGTCCTACTCGTGCTGCTAGACGTCACGAAGGTGACGAACCCGATGTCAACTTCAACTATTGGCGAGATGATGCTTACCCACGGCTCATCATGGCTCTTCCAACACGGAGTGGTGTCTCCTATCGTCTTTTTTCTCTTTTTTGCAGTCGACCGACGGGTCCTTGTTAAATACAAGCTCAATATATCCCAATATTCTGGACATCATAGTACATAGTTACACAGAAAAATTGGGTCCTGAACTACTTGCTCCCATGAAGTATCAAAGAATTTTGCCAGGACGAGAGCCTGAGAAAAGGACTTCACTTTAACTCCTTTCTCAAGTCAGAACATCATACGCGGGAGTCCATCTCGTACTGCTCCAACGTCGACGGCGAAGCCCAACAGATGCAATCCTCGAATGTCGTACTGACATGCACACAGTTGTCGTTGGCATGCGTATCCCAAATGCTGATGATGACACGTGGCACGATAATAAATGGCGCGGTACCGTTGAACAACTGTACGAGATACATCACCACAGTCTGTGGATGCCTGCATTAGAGTAGAGCTCTTTAGAATCATGGGAGATAATACCGGAAGGTTGGCCCATATTATCGCCATGAAGATTTGAGCTGCCAAATTCCTAGTGTGGCTCAATGAATGCTTTTAGAGAAACAACAAGCGAAGGAAACTTACAGGACAAAGTATATGACATGATATCGGACGATCATAACTAAATAGGCATTAGACCTTATTTTAAGTTCCTTCCGTTCTTTCAGGTGCCTTCTGAGGACGGCAATGGCGAGAACAACCAGGAAAATATCATAGCATATGACGGGAATGGAAGCATATATCGCAGGCATAGGCCCAACGTGGAAGAAAGACGTGCAGTACTTGACGTTTGGAGTTACTATTATTTCTTGCACTGTGTACCAAGGCATCAGCTTGCATAGAATTCGATCAAAGTAGAAATTCACTTGAGATCGCCGAGGGTCGACTCCATAAAAATATATCCACCGCTATATAGAGTGCGACGATAGGTATGAACAACCCCAGTAAAACATAAAGTATACGCTTGGATTGGTTGTATAGGGCGTAAAGACGCCAGATGAGAATGACTGCAAATGCAAAATGGGTACGTGCAAAGATATGAGAATGTATATATGGTTGGACTTACCTTCCGCCAAGCAAAAATATACAGAAAACCCCCATTGCATGAGTAGAAACATACCATGACCTATTTCAATTTCATGATGAACAAAGCTAGTTTCAGTTGAATACGATAACTCACAACTAAACAAGAGGTAAGCAGCAGATCAGGCCTAGCTGTGAAACGAAATTTGGACGTACGGCTGAATCTGGGTCAACTTATGAAATTCTCTAAAGAAAGAATCGATACCGGCTCACTGCTTCAGGCATATAAAATAGACCTCCCCCTAACGCTGGTCAGTTAATGAGGGCTCTGTTGGAATCACGTCACGTACAGCAGGCGCAAGTCCTAGATGTCAACGTCAACATACAATGTACCACCCGGAAGACACAACCAGCGCGACGTACATTGCAACCAAAATACCAAAATATCGAACCTGACATAGCAACAAAAATGGGAAACCATGAAGCACTTTGGCAGGGTGGAGCTCACAACAAGGTATAGATATGACATCGCTGACCACGGTCTTTGCTGCATATCCAGTCAGTCGCATCCTGATATCGTTTGGGTTGAGCTCTAACCCAAACAAACGTGATCTGCGATAATACGATCATAAGTACTCGACGATGATAAACTGACCTCCTCGTTACCTCTTTCTCGAGCTGAAGCACTAGATAATATTACGCTCAGCCGCACTGCAAGGTTCATGAAAGCTACTGACTGTAGTCATAGGATATCAGGGTAATGATTGCAACTGAAGACGATGATGTTCAGCACAATGATTCGTTTCCAACAAGGCTAACGAACCTGATATGTTGTTATTCCACTCAAGAGCATAGAGAGATTCTAGTCCCGACATGACACTGTGCAGATGAAATAGGGAATTCAAAAAGTGAAGGATGGGCTACTGATTACCCACATACGATACTTATAAGGCAACCTGATCGGAATCGTAAGGGTTGTGACTTTGTGGCGTCCTAACGACATCATGCCAAGCTTGCGGCACCGCACTTTCCGCCTGATGTCGCATATCGATCATCACACGGCTGACAACTTGAAGGGTCACCCTGCGTCACTGGCGGCTGTAAATGGGTTAGATTTCTACCTGTCCGACCTTCTTGTTTAGGTAGCAAGGGCGGTTCTTATTTCCCTTGACAAGTCCCACCGCCATCCATATAACCTTGACAAGCAAATGCATGATCTAAAATCGAACCTCGAAATAAGCGAAGCATTTGCGGGCCGTTAACATAACGACGTCCTTATGGCAAATTGATCTCTTGGAAAGATATGGCCACGATGCCTCCGAGGAGGACAACCGCGATCGGCGAAGTACCCCATCTTACATTATGAGAATATAAGTAACTTAACTATTTGCAGAACAGACATGACGGCCTGACCCTCGATGTGGGAGTGGAGAGCAGGACAGGAGCGGCACTGTAAGGGAGAGGGTAGAGGAGCCATGAACGAATTTAGTCCTCTGGAATAAATTACGGGAACCGGCACGCCAGAATCGTACGCGCGAGGTCTCGTGCTGTGGTATCGAAGTCCAACATATAGTGATGTGCAGACCCAGCTTGACCTGTAGGGAACCGATGCGAAAAAGATAAACATCAGTAAGTTACTACAACTTTCTCTGCAGAAGAGCCTAGCGGGAATATGGAGGATCGTTTACGGTACGTAAACGATGCCTCTTAAACGTGCGACTGCAATTTTCTGGTCGTCGAGCTGGGCGATGTAGTCCAACGGATGTCTAGAGCATAGGAATCCGTTAGGTGTTGGTGGAATAATTGCGTGTCTTTCAGTTGATCATCACTAGGTCTATCCGAAGGAACCTTGAACAGGGGATCTGGAGCTGAATGCATTATCTCGAAGGACTGCACCATAGTCAAGTCAAATGGTGTACACATAAACATCGTACCAATATCACCAAAACTGCCCAAACATTGTCACACCGTGTGACAATGTACACCGGGTAACATTACCTTATTAAGAATGTTTCACACGATCGAGTGTTATGGCCCATGTATGTGTGCGTCACACGTGATTGGAACGATGACAATGGCTCACCTGCCTGGCGAAATGGCATCGCGTCTGACTACGATAACGAAGGAATCAGGAGATTGCAGGTTCGACTCCTGCGGTGGTCATTTTGGTCCAACTTACGAGAATCTTCGCTTTTTCCACTTGATTAATCCTGTGTCTAGCTACCCAGTACACCTGAGGTGACGAGATCCACTTTGCTTGACGCCCGAGCATGGAGCCCTCATTCAGACCGATCAAACGGCCATGGAGAAATGGTTCTTGAGTCACGACTCTTACATGTTGGGACATGCGCGCGCTTGTACGTCCCAGGTCAAGAACTCCGGTACAACGTCGATGAAACTCCCAAGAAAATGAGAGTCTTGTCAAGGTGAGCATGATCAATGCGAGAGATTTCCATCGACATTCCCGTAGCAGGTTCTGCTTCTCGTACTCGAACTTGGTGGACATCATTTCGCGTTAACTTTATATATATCCGTCACCATCTCAGCAAGTCCCTTGACCATGACTCTCGCAAGTATGCGAGGGTTACGCTGCTTCGCACTTGTATTTGCATTGTTCTCTACAATCCAGAACTGTCGGCTGAATACAGATTGATCTGCTTCTTCAGCTGCTCCCTCGCATGACTGGCAGGCTGATAGACATGTTTAAAAGGCTATCGAATTCATACTTGTATCAGGCTATGTGCACGTTCCGGTCTTCCAAAACGTCATATTCTTCTCTGTGCTGGTCTAGGCTAATTGTAGGCTGAAGCTCTTCACCTCTTCACCATCACGAACTTGGAAGCAAATCGTACAAGGACACTCTTAACATCACGCAACCGCTGTTGTGCTATCACAAGTAGCGCTGCTGTACATCGCACAAAGAGTCCCAAATACAGTTCGTTCGTAAAGTAGTGTGAATCAAATAAAGTTATGCAAGGGTAATTAATTGTTGACATGAACGCACGTGGATTTACAAACGTGTGCTATGTACACCTGATGTGAATCTAGGACATAAAGAATTCTGGTGGTATGTGTGGAGATTATCATATACGTTTCGATGCAGTCTGCTTCCTCTGGGGTGGGGTGCACCGATGCACGTGAAAGGTGTGATGTTGAAAATGCGAGCTATGTAGCGGAGGTTGGCTTTGGAGAAGCAATTGAGGTAGTGTAGGGCGAGGTCGCTGGTGTATGAGCCCGTGATGATGATTTTTATGCCTGAATTGCCAATTTCTTTAAACTGATTATTGAGTGACAGCAGATAGTAGAAGGTAACAGGATGGAGGGGAACATACTCTTTCAAGTTGTTATTCCTCGATGCGAGTGAACGTGACAGGTTTGAGGGCTGTGATAAGGGATTCCTGTGTGAAAGGGGACGGTAGGCTAGATGTTGATAGATCTGCGCCACTTTATAAGGAAACGTAAACAGGATGAGGAAGTGACTCACTTTCGAATTCACTGAGGGCTCTGGCACATGCAAATTTGTATACCCTGATTCAGACTTTGCTAGGGTGGATGAGAAGGTTCTCTTCCAGTTGCGAGAATGATGATCATGTTGGTAGAGTCACCCATCTGCATTTAAGTTAACAAGTCGACAAGACATGAGATGGAAAAGGACATACCTCAGACTCTTGAACTTGTGACACGATGACAAGGAGCTTGGATGAACGACTTTGCAGTAGCGGCATCGGATGTTACGAAGAAGTCGGCCAAGGTGATTTATCCTGTCCTAACAGAGTCTAGATAGACATATCCAAGCGCAGGATACGTACCATTAGCATTACTGTTGAAAGGCATTGGGAGAAAAGGGACATGCACCATGGATTGCATAGTGGATGTGGTAGATTTTGTGAGAAGGAAGGTGGAGGAGGGGCTTGGGGAACGTATACCTGAGGAATCGTCGGAATCTATGGAGTCGGCGTCTGTCTTTGGTGTCTGCCCGAAGGACATACAGGAGGTAGCAGGTGATCGTGGGTGTGTGAGCGAAGATGATAGCATCCAGTGTGGTACTCAGTGAGAAAGTCATGAAGTAGGACGGGGTAACGCTTACAGGAGTCCGTGGAACCAAAAGATAGTACGCACACGCGGGAAGTCTTGATTAAAACGTGCAGGCTCTCTATTGACAAGACGCGCAGCGCGCAAATAATATAAAGAACGGAGTGCGCCTCCCGAATCCGCGGTTTTTCAGTAGGTACGTGGACATGGTATACCGCAAAGAACCTGCGAGCCACCGAGTAGTGTTAGGGACAAGTTGACATCTAATGCGGTACGATGAACAAACCTCAAGCTTCACGCCGCATATTTAGCGCAACAATTATATCAATTGGTCGAGCTCATGCGCCAGTTCTTATCTGACAATGAAAGTAATGAAATGATTATTATGACCTGGGTAAAATACTACATCCTTTGCATGTTCGTAAAAATAGAGTCAATGTATATCTCAGACCCGTTCTTTCTCCTCAACGTAATCCTGTAAGAGTTAGAGTAAAAGTTAAACACCATAGACCAAAACGAGTCATCTATTGCATACCTTCTTCTTCTGGACGTACGTCTCGCCCTCTTCCAGCATCTGTCTGCGGTACCTATCGGAGTTGAGAACTTAAATAAACGGTCAGGCACTGCTCGGACTGGACCAAAGGCAATAATAAACATACTGGAAGACTCGCGGTACAAAAGATCAATCTGTTCGAGAGAAAGTCCTTTCACTTCGGGTATGAAGAAATAGCTGCATAAGTAGAAAGGGGGCGATGGCCGGATCAATAATGCAATGGAGGTGGTCAGAAGGGTAGAGCTCACGTGAAGAGGAAGCACCCGAGACAAGTCGAACCCCAGATGAAGAACACCTTAACACCCAGGTGGGCGGTTTTAACGCCGAGGATACCGGTGGTAGTAGGGTCGACTAGATAAGGTGTTGCGTATCCTACAGTTGTATTTCGTAATTAGCAGAGAAGAGTGAAAGGCAAAACGCCATCTTACCGATACCGAAGTTCCAAAGCCAGTTGCTAGCTACACTGAGTGACATGGCCTTTGCACGGATATTGAGAGGCTAGTGACCAAGAAAATATTAGAACTGGTGTAAGTGACGTGGTTATAGAGGACTTGCGAAGATTTCTCCAGTGATAACCCAGACAACTGGACCCCATGAGATAGCATAAAATGCGATGTAACTAAGGAAGGCAAGAGAGAAAATAAATGAGTGACTTGACAGGAATTTAGTGGTAGATTCCTTACATGCAAACGAAAGCAATTAAGACCCGCTGCGCAGTTAAGTTTACTGCCGTTGTACTGGCTACTCCGTTGATAACACTTGATTTTGTCTGCCCTACTGTTACTCCGACCTATCATGGGTGAAGTGAGAAAAATGACCTCCAGTGAATGGCAGGCTACTCACGATCGCGACGATGTATTCAGAAAAACACATGCCAATAGCACCAATGATCAGCAGGCGCCGACGACCCACTCTGTCGATCAGTTGAACACCGACGATGGTCATTACGGTGTTTACAACATCGGCAATGATACTAAGAAAGATGTCGGTAATATAAATATGAGCTTCAGACAAGAACGTACGTGATGATGAAGGGGTTGCTGATTCCGGCTTGTTGGAAGAATGTCTGCAGAAAGAGTTCAGGTCACCGATAATAAGCACGCGAAATCGAACGGACTGACAGTGCCATAGTAGACTAAAGTAGGAACAAAATGAAGGTTAGAGAGAAGATCGAAGTTGGACAATGGCACGTACAGATGAAGTTGATTCCAGTCAGTTGTTGCCACTATTGAAGAGCTATGTGAGCAAAGAGTACAAGTAAGGGTAACAAAGGAGAACCCACCCCTTGTAGGCAGATACCAGTCCATGTTCGGAGACCGTTTTTCGAGTCATTGTTCCTGAAACAATCTAGCAGGCACTTAGCACGAGTATACAGGAAGGCATCAAATTACCAACCAATATACGACCCTTGCGCGACTGCGCGATCAGCTGCAAGAGCGGTCGCAATCTCATCAAGTTCGAGTTCAACTTCAGGAGATTCGGGGGGCATGGTCATGAAACGAGCCAATGCTCTTCTAGCTTCATCCTCGCGACCTTTGTGCATGAGGAACCGCGGACTTTCAGGAAGAAGGAACTAGAAGAAAACCGGATTGGTACAGCAGAAGTCCTGATAAAGGAGCTGTGGGCTTACAATGCCACCACTAAGAATACCGGCCCATGCGAATTGTACTGCGATGGGAGTCTTGAGAAATTACAAGTAAGCCCCATAGCATGATTTGCTCGAGATATTCAACATACCCTCCAAGCACTATGGCTCATTTCATTTTTCGTGGCATTTAGAACGATCGCAGCAAGCAATGCTCCGATAGTAACTAAAGATTGGGAAATAAAGAGAATGCGATTATGATATAGAATAAGCACTTACTCGCAAGTTGATAAAGTCCAACAATCATTCCACGCAAGCTTTTCGGTGCGCACTACATGACGTTTGAAAACCGTCAAGCTAAGTTTTTTTTTGCAGGATGAACACTCACCTCGGACTGGTACATAGGAATCAAACATGAAACAAGTCCCTTATGGCATCCACTGTAAGTTACGAATGAAAAGGAAAGTGTTAGTATTTAGAACATACCACACCGAAGCCAGCAATGACTGATGTTGTTTACAGTGTAAGAAAGTCATCCAAATCCAAGAAAATCTGATTTAAACATACCACGTCCAATCACGAAAACGGCCCAGTGCGTATCCAGCTGTAAGCCCACTCCAAGGCAGAAAACGCCACAAGAAGCGATTATACCCCTCTTTCGCCCAACAATGTCCGCCATAGGATACGCAAGTAAAGCTCCAAAGAAAGTTCCCGCAGAAAGGATTGAGACCTGTCGGATCAATCGGTCAAAGTGGCGTTAGAAAAGTACCATTCACGTACAACCAGACTTTTATGTGCTGTAGGAAGGTAATAATCGAAGCCAGTCGTGTTCGCGGAACTGGGGTCATATACACCGAATGTTGTCAACCAGTCGTCCATGGCAATAACACCTCCAATGGTACCAGTATCATATCTATTGAATGTGAAGTAATGTCAATGACGAAACGACGAGCAACACGTTAATGAAAACCGAACCCGAAGAGAATACCACCAAAAGCTGAATGACAAGAGTATACATTAGAGTAAGGACTTGAGAGTATAGGAGAACCACAGTACCTGCGAAGGCGGACATAATTATCGCCCAGAATAATGAACCAGTGGCGACACCAGTCCCCGATCCTCCAGGTCCCCCGCCCATTGTAGCAATTGAAAAAGATACGGTAAGTGGAGAAGGCGAATACGTCGAGGGTAGAGATGCTAGCCTTGGTATTTTAAGGGATTAAATAGAAGGCCGCTTCGGCTTTTGGCGGGCACAAATCGGTTCAACAAGTGGAGAGCATGCGGTCAACAAATGAAGATGTCTAAATTAGCAATCGTGAGATCCCACACACCATGCGCCCATGCATGAGCTCTCTGAAATACTGAGGTATGGACATCCTCACGTGTCCCCGTCGTAGTCAGGGCCTCCATATTAGCCGGGCAACCATTTGACAGTTCGTTGATTGTCCTGCGTTATATCGGTTGCTATTTCAGATCTCCAGGCCGTATTGTGAGAATGATACATTAGATAACTAGTGCGAGGGTGATTCATGAATGATGGATCATTGTACTGCCTCAGGTGGTGGTGATGTATCAGTGTACCTCGGTCCATGTTCTTGACTTCCATCAAGCTTAGTCAGACATGTACCTTGCTTATATTTAGTATGCCTCTATGTTTGGTTAGGCCGTTGAAAGTCCGGCCACCGCGCATGGTCCAACTCTGGGTAAAACAGAACCTCAAGTTCCCCCTTTGCCTCCCCAACACCACCTCCCTCTTCGTCAACCTTGGAACAGAGGTGTAGCTGCCGGTGGCGAGCATGACCTATCTGCAGAAGAGAGTGGAGACCGAGCTCTCCCACCCACCGCGCACTCGGCTGAGGTTCGCCAGTAAAATACCTCCGTACAATATCGGCGGGCACAATCTGGTCTTTTTCTGCTAGTGTCCATGCCAAATTATGACCTCCTTCCGGCTCACTCCATCTCCATCTCTTTACCACGCATGAAATGCACCAGATTATCACCCCATAAACAGCCCTGCTCCCGGAATGATCACGCCAAGTCCTTGGGATTCGGCGCGAATCAGCTGGCTTCATTCTAGCACGAAAACCCAAGTCAACTTTCTCACCGAGATTTCAACCAAGTCACTCTTTGGGATCACAATTGTTTCTCGCCCGGAACATAAATTCACTAGGCGGTCATTGATATGTAACAGGAATTTGATTGCGGATGAGTTCCCGAACATACCGAAGGGATCGGTTGTCTAGCATCGATCCCAACTACTTACAATCTGTGTACTTATAGGGTTGTCGTAGGGTCATCATTCACCACAGTGTACCACCTGTTGTCGTGGTTTCGAATACTAAATAGGTTAACTATTACACAAGGTGTGATACGTGAAACTGAGTGCTTATCATGCGCATTTTATAGTTTTAGACTTAGATCGTCTTTGCCTGAGCAGGGCGTCTTCCTTGCCCTCATGTTGGAACAACGGCCGTCTTTTAAGAAACCGGAGTGACATTTCCAACGGGAATGATGAGAACAGCACGGCCGCCTGGCGAAATGGCATCGCGTCTGACTACGATAACGAAGGAATCAGGAGATTGCAGGTTCGACCCCTGCGGTGGTCATTTTGGTCCAATTACTCTCGGACGCTTTTTTCCAGGATTAACCCAGGTACAACGTTGATGAAGCTCCCAAGAAAATGAGAACCTTGTCAAGGTGAGCATGATCGATGCAAGAGATTTCCATCGACACTGAGTGACAGCGTTCCTGTAGGTTCCGCCCCCTGTACTCAAACTTGGTGGACATCGTCTTGCGTTAACTTCATCTATATCCGACACCATCTCAGCAAGTCCCTTGGCCGCGACTCTCGCAAGTATGCGAGGGTTACGCTGCTTCGCACTTGCATTTGTATTGTTGTCGACAATCCAGAACTGTCGGTCCAATCTATAAAGTAAGGGAGAATACAGGTTCAACTGCTTCCCATATTTTCTTCAGCTGCTCCATCGTCATTGTTTTAAGGGCTTGCAATGGCTGGTAGACTAGTGGATATTTTATCGAATTTGTACTTGTATCTGTCCTCAGGCTATGCGCACGTTTCGGTCTTTCGAACTGTCAGATTCTTTGCTGTGTTGGTCTAGGCTGAAGCTTTCCGCCTTTTCGCTATTGCGAACTTGGAAGCAAATCATACAAGGACGATTCAGTGCTCTTAACATTGTGCAACCGCTGTTGTGCTCTCACTGACTGAAAGTGAGTTGGCGTATTAAACGCACCGGTAGACTCATATAGCGCTGCTGCATATCACCAGAATTCTAAAGACAATTTGTTCGTAAAGTAGCGTGAATGAAATAAAGTGATGGTTAGCTGTCGACACGAACGCACGTGGATTTACAAACGTGCTACACCTGATGTGAATCTGGAATACAAAGAATTTCCGGTGGTATGTGTAAAGTTTGTCATAAGCGTTTCAAAGAGACTCGACAAGAAGCTCGTACGCGGCCCTATTATCCACCCCTGCTTTGATTTGCAGAGTGACATGCAATTTGCGTCGTTCAAACGCAGACTGATTCCAAACGGTAATAAGTGTCTGCACCTCGTCCCTAGGACTTCTCGTGAACTGAGAGTCATACACGGCCCCAGTTGCTCTTGTGCTGAATATACCACGGACGGGGAGTGGTGTTATGGGAACGCGAGAACCCACTGCACTGAGCCCCTGACCCGCAAGACGAGCAGAGATTCCGAGATCCTCCAGGAAGCGGGTCCAGTCTGCCTGTTGGATGCCATGTTTCTCAAGTAGACCGGAGGGATAAAGAATGCGGAAACCATCTGCGAGGTTGTTTCCAGCACAGGAAATTCTGAATGGAGGGAAATCGTTAGATTTCACTCTTGGAGGTGACGGAGTGGAGAAGCAGTCGGGTGGAGGATCCAAGGGCTTGCGAAGAACAAGAGATGAATGTTGGGAGAGATCTATGAAGTGAGGCTCCCAAATGGGGGGTGCTGTAGTAGGGGTGTATGGCGGTGGAAGATCTTCAAGCTCAGTTGACATGATGGTAGTGGTCACAAAACACGTGCATCATTTTAGCGTGGTCTTTAGCGCAGAATGGCGTTGCTTACTACTTAGTCTTGCGCGCGCTTTACTACTCATGCAAAGTTCTCCTGCTTGCAATGCGACCACTAGTTCTTCATGTATCTGCTCTCAATGATCTCGAATACAGCTTATTTACTTCAGCTCTCAATGATCTCGCTGTTTCACCTGACCCAAACACCGTCCACAATGATGCTCACTTTGAAGCCATGTCCGTTGGCGTCCGCGAAGTCAGAGCATGGCTAAGAGGCAGATATCCTAATCTACCAACTGCGGATATTGACAAGGTTCGGCCATTTCTACGCTTTCTTTATATGTCTTAACCGCATGCGTCCCGCCCAGATCCTGAAACTCTTCTACCCAAACTTGCTCCACACAGATTGTCTCACCGGTGGCCAGTTTTTTGCTGCACTCAGGCTTGTCCTTCATGCTGTGTCAGGTAAATGCGTTGATAGAACTCTCGCGTTTGTCCAAGGTGTGTAACACCTTATCCTCCAGTCAGCACTGACCAGAATTAATGCACTCTAGTCCACCCAATCCCCGAAGTCCTTGAACGCTCAAGATCAAGATCAACTTCTCCCTCAAAGCTTCAACTCAATGCTCCGCCAGTTCATCCCGACCGACCCAAACAATATGCCACATCCTCAAACTCTTCTTCTCCAGACACAAATCCCTTTCGCCAGTCACTCGAGTCTGAAACGCAGCACTCATTATCATCTGTTCCCGATCAATCTGACACCCCTCCCGTCATACCCTCCCGTCTGCCACAGAAGATCAGCCATAATCCGTTCTTGATACGGGACAAAGTGAATGGGACAGACCCTGCATCGGAAATCCCCCGAGAAGCGCAACGATGGCAAAATACCACCCCTTCCTCCTCGAAAACCAGCACCCTTGGTTTCCCAACCACATCGCGCATCATTAGCCCAGTCCCGAAGCGTACCTGGTCTGGCACCATTCGATGCTCCTCGCAGTATTAAACCGAGTCACATTATGACTCCCTTGATGAAGCAGTCACTGGAAGCTAGCAAGCATGGTCAGAACTTGAAGCGTGTTGAAGAACAGCTGGATCGTGAGCGTGTTCTACAAGTGCTCAAGACGACATCATCCGGTTCCTCTGTGAGCAGCAGGCCGCGCAGCCTAAGTCCCACAAAGCAGGTCCGCAGAGGACTCGGGAGTCGTTCATCGGGATCTGAAGACACATGCCCTGCACCTCCGCTCCCCCGTCGACGAACCCCCAGCTCTCCATCATCAACATCGAGTTCCCTGCCGTCTATCGACCAAGTGGCAAGTGCTAGCTTAAACAATCAGTCCTCACATACGCCCACCCTTTTCCGCCCACCGCTTCCCACCAGAGAACTAACCCTTCCCGAAAACTCCCTCTCAATTGCGACACCAGACGTCTCGTGCCATCTACCCTGCGCCACCAACCCACCCGGATCGCAGACCCACAAACGACACACCAGAGTCCATCACGCCTTCCTCCATACGTCCCACGCGGTCCAAGTCACTGCGCCACACTGCAACGCCCCCACTTCCCCCACCTCGGCGCAAGCGTCCCGAGAGCATACAGCTCACTACAGCGTCAAGCACAACGGAGCTCCCCTCATCCGTATCCGCATTTCCCCCCCACACACGAACATCCTCATTCCAGGGCCTCTCTCGCCATCTCTCTTTAACAAGAGACCGGGACACCACCGACGCTTCACCAATGTCCCACATCCAGAAAACTATCTCGAATCTTCAACTCAAAGCCCAGCCGAAACTCGATGCGGCGCGGTACAAAGCTGAGGCAGGTCTCAGTCGGCGGGGGTTCGTTCACCATTCGCATGCGCCAGCGAGGTGGATGGAGGAGGGCGAGCAGGGGCTGATGACGGATACTCATCCAGGAGGACGACGATGGTGCTCATGTTGATCGTGATCCGTATACGGAGTCTCCTACTGACAACGAGCCGAGCTCAGGGGAAGACCTGGAGCGGATGAAGAATTCTGGAGTACATCGTGACTTTCTGAAGGAAACAGACAACCTCAAATGGCCAGCAGGCGAGGGATGGAAACCTCTGTAGCTTAAGTTAAGCGTGCGGTCATGTGAGAAGTCTACTGATTGTATTATGCCCTGGGACCCTATGGATTACGATATGGTATTCACGAGAGTCGTAATTCAGCGAGCAAGGGGGTATTCGTGCACTCATTACACTTGTCGTATCTATATCGTCAACTGTCGTATCTTCATCAGGTTTCGCCGAAGTTTCGCATGTGATGTTATTACAAATGTTTCTATCACTCCGTGATCCGCTGCCTAGAACAAATCCGCCCGCTTCAGGTATTCGCGCAAGATCCCGTCCCGCACTGCCAGATTGTTCCTTCATTTCAACAAACACAGGAGAATACAAAGCACACACCAGATATCAGCGTCACAGACATATTCTTCGTATCCTATCAAGCAAATGGAGATTAACAGGACTTTCGGCCTAGAACAAGGGGAATAACCAACAATAACGGACGTCGGGTATATATGACATACCCGCGGCTCCGGAGAACAATACCTCACCGTGTCTTTGAACTTTTGTCGAAGGTCTAGAGGCAAGTCGTTTAATCACGCTGAAAGTTCACGACACAGCAAGAAATATATACATTTGACAACATCATTCGTCTCATTTGGCCGGTCGCCGTAGCTGGGGAGATAGCGCTTCACTGTTACGCCGTTTCTGATTTTCTCCTCGAGAATGTCCATCTTGTTTAGAAAAAGGATGAGGACCGTCCGCGAGAGAAGCTTGGAGGAGCATATCGCTTTCCAGAGTATGAAGGAATCCTCCAGACGGTTGATACGGGGGTCTTCAAGAAGTCGCTCGTCAAAACACGAGATTGGTGCGAGGAATATGACCGCATTAACTTGGTCAAAATACGGTAGCCAAGCGTGACGCTAGCAGACATCGTCGGCGATGAGCATGAATTGGAAAATCGGCGAAACACGGACTTGTGTGCGCGAGCCGCCAACATCGAAAATCTTCCATTTCGGAGCATCGGTCTCTGCAAAAATGAATTCAGGACGCATGCGAAATATCTCACGCTTCACTGACTGTCGTCAACTATCAGGTCGTGTTCCTGGATGTCAAGGGTGCGCAATCGAGCGCGAAGGACGTCGTCATCTGTTGGTTCGTAATCTCGTACCGATAACCGGTCGATTGAGTCCAAAAAGCTGCGAGCAGATGAATTCAGAGAAAGAAGGCGAGAAAGGAATATGAATAGGCTGACAAGCCGGCAGAGTCCTCGAGCCGGGTCTTCCGTCTCCATAACATGGCTTGTATGTGACTATCCCTCCATAGAGCCTTGATGTCATCTTTGCCGTTCGCGATCACGTCTGTGCTGTCGAGTAAAATGGGAAGATCCTGCTGGCAGGAATGTCGTGGGGACTCGGTACCTCGGGTTGTTTGAATAAAGTTACGCCAAGTCCGAGAACGAACAAAGAATTCTGGTGAGCCGCAGGGTGCGATTGTTGGGGAAATTTGTTTTCGTGGTTGGATATCTTCGGTGGCGCCGAGTAAGCGTTTCAAATTACTCTCGACTACCTGCAGCGGAGTGAGGCGAACTTTATATTGACGATAGTAATCGTCGAACTTGAATGCATCATCTTGTTCGTCTGGGTCAACATTGTCCATCTCCCGTGATAGCGCATCAAGGATGGTGTTTGCAGACCGGACGAGATTTAACAGTATAACCGCTCGCCATGACGCTCGCTCCTCTATCCATCTATCTCGGGCAAATCGCATACGGAAATCTGCGACGTTTCATTCAATGATGACGAAATCAGAAGGCAACGTAACCTACTCTTCAAGGTTGTTGATTTACCTGTTGTAAAGGCTGAGAGGCAGGGGGAATGGTTAGAAGTTGAATAGACAGACCACTTTCACTCTGACCCAATAGTAGGATCTTAACTATACCCTCTTCTTTCTTTCTTATCGCTCGTTCAGCGCGAATTTCGTCGTCAATGAGATCACTTATTCTTTGAGCTTCGGCCTCCCGTTCTTCCCTCGCGGCTCGCTCGTGTGAAGATTCGTTCGGGGGTGGTGCGCTGATAACCGCTAGCGGATCTGTAGCATCATGATGGAAGACCACACTGAAAGCCATCTGAGTGAATGTCCGGGAGCGCCGGTGCTAGAGGACGATTATGGGTATGGATGGCAATGAAGGATTTGTGCTGATAACGACCCTCGCTTTATGACCAATCTGTGGGTGACGGAGCAACTTGTCGTAAAAGATGATCAGGGACGAGTTGTGATGAGCTTTTAGGCAAAAATCACCCCAAGTGAATTCCTAGCGGGAAAATCGATCAAGTGTGTGCAAGTCCGAGGCATTGAATCATGATATGAACTAAATAATGGAGTGGCCCATTAAGTAATCTTGTTGCGTTGATGGCAAAATAAAATAAGATAGGACCTAGGACTAGGAGCTCTGGTGAGAGACTTTGGTTAGTTTGTGAAAGGGCCTTTTAGAAAAGCTGAAAGAGCACAGCAATCGAGCACAGCGTATGTGATCGAAAATGATTGCGTCCTGAGAATGTCGCCAAAGAAACGCATGGATGTGTCAGCATGGGTCCTCGCTGTCACTTCAGGGTAGAACTCCACGCCAAGTAACCAAAAACATGTGCACCACAAGTATAAATATCAATAGTACTGGTCAGCTGGATATGCTCATCTCACAACAGCGAATCTAATTTTGAGAGAACTTCGAGGACTCCTGCAATCAGTTGAAACGAAAGGTCCTCTTCTCCGTTCATCTCCCGCTTCACCTCTTGCACAAGTCCCAGTACGCTCTCCCGTCCGCTAGGAGTATTTCCCATCCCAATTTTCACGGCATCTCTCTTTCTCCCGCCACCAGTCCCTGTTGCCGAAGTAGACCCGAATGGCCAACATGCAAACTCCGCCAGTACCTCGTCACATCTCTGAAAGGCAGCTTCCCTGTCTTCATATGTCAATCTGCCAAACGCATTGTCCAATACACTCGCTGCATATGCCGCGCATACCAAGCAAACAGCACGTGTGACCCTGCATTGAGTTCCTTCCTTGTCCAAAGCGCTCGGTGGTACTGTAGAAGTGGTCGCAGTGAGAAGTGATACCGCTCGTGTGACAATGCTTTCCTTCGTCCGTACGTCCGCGACTGGGTGTGTGGCCATATCGAACAGCAAGAAATTACGCTTCTCAGTACGCAGAATACCCTTATCCACCAATCCTTTCGCTAGACGTTCGCGAACTTGCTTAAGTTGGTATCCAATTTTCATCACATTCCACGTCTCTCCTGTCGAGAAAGTCAGCTTCGCAATGGGATGCATATCAATGCGGGAATAATGGCATAGAATGCTTGTGAAATTCTAGACGCACCACTCAGAAGATCAACCCAACCATTTATTGACATTCTGTCCGTCTCCTGCCCCTTCATCATCTTCAACGTTTCATCAAGGATAGTTTCACCAGTCTGTTTGTCGTCAATAACCTCAACTAGCCTGTCCGCGAGTGGACTCCGTCGTTGATTTGAATCCTTGACTAGAGCTATGCGGCGGCGAAGGGCGAGCTCGATAAGAATACACCCTCTAAGTGCATAGGATATGCTGTCGTTCCAAAAAGAGAGATAGCCCTACAAAGAGCTGACGTCAGGGCGTGGCAAATGAGGACACATGCATGAATATCGTCCGGCTCATGCAGCGAGGCGCCTTCGATTGTGAGGTAAGGTAAGAGGTATATCATGCCATACTGCGGAGGCAGGGCAGCCTGGGAGAAAGGGCAGATGGTACAAAAGAACAGAAAAGGAAGGGTATGAGGTATATAAAAGAGGTTCCAGACATACATGTTTATCTTTCAGACCGAGAAGGAGGACCTCTTCCATGATTGTCAGCCGAGGCATTCTTCCACCATAGCGACTGTCCTCCTGGACTTGATCGAGGTCACGAGGATCACAGGCGACTTTGCTTCCGCCTTCAAAAGCCGAGCCTGCGTGTGTCAGAACTGTTCCATTAGAGCTGGGACCATTTGGCGTCCAGCTAGGACTTGGGGTGTCATCCGAAGCTGAGGACGATGAAGCTCCAGCCACCCGCCTGCGAGAAAGTCCACCTGCCGAGCTCATCGCATACCACGTTCAGTTCTGCAAGATATGCGGTTCCTAGCTAGCTAGTATTAAGGTATAAAAGGGAGAGATGACGTGGTTTGTCGATGTCCGTCAGAGCAGTGACGGTTTGACCTTGAAAGCTGTGTCACGTTCCCCCGTTCGGAAATACTCCGAGTAATCATGTTTCATGTTCCTCAAACTACTTTAGTCTTTACTCCAAGGACCAAACTGCTCTAGTAAATGTTGGAGCCTTTAATGCCCAGACTCGACCCTCGAGTGACGCAGCGACAATTTCACCATGTGGTGCTGCACGCAATCAGAATATGTGACTCTTTTGTTGCAGAAACACTGCATCTCCTGGACCGTCTTTAGCTGACACTTTATGATTTGTTCTTAGGAAACGGCATCAAATGAGTATCTGTGATACAGATAGGGCCGTAGATTCTTGTGCTCGATATCTTGTCTAGAGCAGCTGCGACAGCGAACTTCACAATAGCATCGCCACTTCCCCTTGATCGCGAGCATCTTGATATTTTACCTTGTAGTTCCATATTCATAAAATGGAACGTCATTCGCTCGAACGACAAGGCGTGATGCCAGAGGATGTTCTTGCAGAGTTATATTATCTTCAACTTCTCTCTGCAGAATCTTTCGCCTCCTTGTCTCTGACAGCGCCTTCTAGGGCACACACAACGTTTTTGCGATACTCTCGTCGGCTCACCTGACGATTCTAAACGCTCGAAGCCATACAAAAAGGTGATCCGAAACTTTTTAGTCCACAACTCAACTTGAACGCTACGTTCTCCATCACATTACGGTAACCTAATGGGTACGCATACTACATGCAGTCCCCCATGATAGTCGAGAAGCACTCCAGCCAATGCGACGGGAACGTGCCCTTCGATGTCCAAGAGCTGTTGCAACTTGAAGGTGACTCACTCTGACAGTTGAGATTCCCCGCATCTGGCACAGGTGTGAACGTTGACCACGTTCAGTTAGAAGGAATATCTATCTTCCTTCTAACAGTCTGACCAGGGGAAATCAACCTTCAGTCGATTTTGAAAGTGAATATTATTTTATCTATCTATTGATCTATGCTTATATACACGCAAGATATTTAGCCAGAGTCGGTCCACGTGATTCAGGTCCCCACAAAATGACCTGATTTCTTTCCGTCGGGTTCATAATTTCATCACTGGATCACATCAAGGAACGACTACCTTTCTTCGTCTATAAATTAAAAGTCTGCCTAGGGGAAACTGATCCACACTGAAATCACCGGCTGCAAGGTTGGCTCCGTTCCCTCATAATTTCATCCTACATTACAGTCTAGCCCAGTAAGTTTTGCTCCAGCATCTCTTCTTATTGTTGTGGAGATCGGATTTGTTACTTATGTTATTTTATTCTGCAGGCACCATGGATTCCATTCAGTACGCTGACGGACGTCAAGAAAAACGCGTCGGGAACTATACCAAGTTCTGGCAAAAGGATCTTGGTAAGGAGAGTGAAGTGGACAATCAAAACCGTGTTCAGAGCTACACCGACGTTGTAAATGGTATTGCCTTATGACTTTTTTGAACGGTTCTTTAGTGACATAAAACACAGGTTACTACGATGGGGCAACGGAGTTGTATGAGTATGGCTGGGCACAGTCCTTCCACTTCTCGCGATTCTACAAAGGAGAGGCTTTCGCAGCATCCTTGGCCCGTCATGAGCACTATCTCGCAGCCCAGATGTCGCTTCGCCCTGGTATGCGCGTACTGGATGTTGGGTGCGGCGTCGGTGGTCCCGCACGCGAGATAGCTCGGTTTGCCGACGTCAACATCGTTGGCTTGAACAACAATGATTTCCAGATTCAACGTGCTCGGAAGTACACCAAGAGGGCTGGTCTTGAGGACCAAGTCAGTTTCGCCAAGGGTGATTTTATGAAGCTGTCGGAACAATTTGGCGAGAACTCATTCGATGCCGGTGGGTGCTTGTGCAATCTCATGAGATATAGTTCAACTCAAACACAATCGTGGTCAGTGTACGCCATTGAAGCCACCATCCATGCACCTACGTGGGAAGGAGTGTATGGGGAAATAATGAAGATTCTGAAGCCCGGAGGAGTGGTATGTCAGTTGTTGCCTTCATGGTTCAATATATTGAACATTGGTTTGCAGTTCGGCGTCTATGAGTGGTGCATGACTGACGCTTGGGATCCATCGATCCCTGCGCACAAGGAACTTGCGCATGCCATTGAGTTTGGCAATGGTATCCCAGAGATGCGTCACTTGAAGAAAGCCCGCGAAGCCATGGTCAACGTCGGCTTCACGATTGAGCATGAAGAGGATCTAGCTGAACGCCCTGACGAAGTTTCATGGTATTATCCCACTTGAAGGCGATATCTTGAAGGCCCAAACTGCCTGGGATTACTTTACCGTTTGGCGAATGAGCTGGAGCGGCAAGCTCGTTTCACACACCGCAATCAAATTCATGGAGATGCTTAATCTTCTACCCAAAGGCACTTATGATGTTGGCGAGTCCCTCAAGGTTGCTGCTGATGCGCTTGTGAAAGGTGGCCAGACAAAGGTAAGTTGAAGCACCTTTCTGTAGATCTAAATGAGGGGTTCATGATCCTTTTGAAGCTCTTCACGCCCATGTACCTCGCAATTTGCCGCAAACCCACGCTCTCCAAAAGTTAAACTGCATACCTCACTAGGCGATGCTACATATATATTACGTGTATACTCCCTACTAACGCTACTTACTTACCTACAATTGCACGATTATATGGCACTCCTTTGACCTTGACCTTGAACCTAAGGTGATCCGAAACCACAAATGATTCAAAGAGTCCGCTCTAATTCCGCACGGTGATAAACTTAGGCCCATCGGGAACGATCCCTCGGGTATTGCCGAAGAAGGATGAGAATGAGAGCGAACCTTGTGTCAGCCTCACGATACCATGGCCAGCGATCCCAGGGTGAGCAAACCCAGGTTGCCCAAGGCTTATACCGACGAACAGCTCATCTTTCTGCGAAGTCACATAAGCGGCTTTGAGACACGCACTCGCGGACATGTGAGAGGTGATGCCAAGAAGTTTGCGTTGGACCGCGCCAATGAGTTCCTTGTCCGTTTCGGCATGCCAGAGGACCTCCAGGGGATTGACGAGGCAGAACCAAGGTTCCGGGAGGTGAGGGCTGCTACTGCCGATACTTAATTGAGAAGCGAAAATGTACTGATGGAGGTATTGACCCTAGCAAATATACAATTGGTACAAGAATACCGTGGGCCGAGCGAGACGAAAGCTTGAGGGAAGAACGAGATCCAAGAAGCCAGCTGAGAAAGGTTTGGATCTCAAATGAGTACCACTCTCCTGATCCTTAGATCTCCATTATAGTCTCTGGGTCTCCTGGTCACAATAGCTTAACATGGAGCCCGAATCTCGAGACTCCAACTACTGTGTCGTACGCCGCCCAAAGCGACATAGCGGCCCAAACTGCTAGTTCGTCATCACAACAACAGCAGCAATCTCAACAGCATGTACCTCCGCCTCAGCCTACTGGTCATATACAGTTCAGTTTCCAGACCAACGTAACGGTGCCTTCTGCGGCCACTCTTGCTCTGAATGCTAGCCCCAACGCTTTGAGAGACGCGTTCTTTACACGAGGAATAGATGTTCCGACGCTCTCATCGCTCATTCAGAGTTATGTCCTGTCACACCCCTCGCCGACTCCATTAAATCCCATAATCGACGCTCTCTTTGCGGCCGTCACTTCATCTCTCAACGCCCCAACAGCCTCACGGACTGCCTCAAATCACGACACGATCGTGACTATCCTCCGTCGTTTCACCGAAGCATGTGGGTATTTCCCGGCCACGCTCGTACATGCAGGTGTCTCCGGCCCAGTTGCCGGCCCTCGCGCACTGCAGATGGCCATTCGTAAATCGTCCATATGGTACCCAGTCCTTGCCCCGGCAAGCGGGACCACGATGAGCGATGAGATGGAGCGCATCGCCGCAGACCGCCAAAAGCGCAAAGACTACATCCAATGGGCACAAATTCATGGCGCAGCGCTAGAACTTGGCTTGTTGAGTTTCCGTGGTGACTATGCCGGTACGGCCGAATCACTCTCGGAGCTAATGGCGCGCGATGCGGTTTGGGAGACAGATGAAGTGGAGTGGGTTGCAGGCATTTTTGTTCTGCAGTCTCTCATCAGGACTGGGTCATTGGCTCGGAAACATGAGTATGAGCAACTACTATCGACCTATGAGGGGAGGTGGAAGGAGATTAAGGACGAGGCGCGACAAGCGCTTGTGACAGTAGGTGATATTGTGACAATGCGCGAGGTTGACTGATGGAATTTCTAGGAAGTATTGTTGAGCGCTCAGCAGGATCTGGCTCACATGGACGAGGGACGCGTCCAGTGAGCTTATTATTGTGTTTAGTTAGTATCTAGTTTGGAAGGAATTAATACCAGCATGTATGCAACGTCCTCGGCTACTGTCACCAGACGCGACCCTTTGTTGCTGTCTCACACTCATTACTATAACATGCCTACCATCTTACAGGAATTGAAATAAGGGTTATCTTGGACATCCGCTTACCCGTTGTGCGATTTTCCAACGACAAGTGCGAATTATAGGTTGCTTGGAGCAGTCTCTTCGACTCAAGATCCCACCCCATGTCATGTCAGTGGCCTATAATTGACTTTGTGAATGTTGTCCAGAAAAAAGCCCTCGCTGGTTTTCCAGATTAACGATCATGGGAGGAGGCGAACTTGGATTTTCGGTCGATCGTTTGGTCATAGAATTTAAAAATCGTCTATGCCTTTTCATATTCCGCTCTTACTTGATCATGTACGTTCTACTTTTTTCCTCTCAAGCCCGAGGACTCATTACTCCAGACCCTTTATGACTCGCTTAAACTTTGTCACCGACTCCTGGTTCGACTAATAGTAACCGCATACCGTGAAATGTGCACCCGCTGCGCAAGTCTTCCTCAAACACATTCTTTGAGGCGTGTAATCCCGGTTTCATTGGAGGAATCATAACGTCTCTAGCCATATTTTATCACTGCGATTCTCCCATCGGTCCCGGCGACCTTCTGCCTCATGTCTTGTCAGCGGCCCGATCCCTACTAGGCGACTGAAAACTTGAACTGCATTCGTATACAGCGCGGTGATCCGAAGCTTATACTATCTTTAAATACCACGTTTTCCCGGCAACATGTAACCTCGCACGCGCCAATGTAGCGATATCTAGAAAATTTTCGTGTGGAAGGATGCACTTGTAGTCGCCGATCACAGCAAAGAAGCCCGGGTTCCGCCCATTTCATCCGACAAAAGCACGCCCTCCAATGTCCGCGAATTGCAAGGCACTCTGCGAGTCGCTGCAACGCTTCCGAGTGTTCATATGATTTACACGCGTCTGGTGCGCGGACTGTCGGTACGGACATTGATTCGCTTTCCACCCGCACCATTTGACCTTTACCACCCTTCTTGAGTTCGCATATGGTCGCAAAGGATTCAGGGAGGGATCGTTATGGGTAATCGGAGGTCTGCGAAAACTATCTTTCTTTGATATGGTTTGCCCAAGAGAGACTAACTTGGAAGGGTTAGCCAAGTCAATCCCTCTAAAGACTGACATCACAACCCGAACTGTGATTACAAGAAAGGGCAGGTGCCCTTCTATGGAAAGTGATACAGCCTTCGTTTACGTGGACCCAAAAATGGGGTCAATCTTCGGATGTATGTGGAAGAGGCCTCGACAAGTTGCACGTTTTAATATTCTCACAGAATGAGGCAAGTAACCAAGTATGCAAGTCTTCTATTGATGCACGGAGCAAAGAGGGCGTCAAGATTACTTTCAGTCGATCATCTATAAAATATGCATCCCTTACCTCCGCCCTCACTCACATTCCTTCTTCTCGGTCATCGTAACCACGCGTGTGCAGGCATACAACAATTTAGCCACCAACCTTAGGTGCGTCCATATCGTGCCTGAAAGCATGGCGAGAGACTGACTCTCTTTCTACCACATGCTAGACTAGACTTTATTGCGACAACCCCTTTCGTTTCTAGCTCATTCTTCAACACTGCCATAGAAAATTTACTAGCAGTCCAGATGGACAACAGCCCCATGCAAAGTAGTCCCAGCTCAAGTGTTCCGAACAAGGTAGGATCGAGTAAGCTCTCTAAGTCCGCCTACAGTCGGTCTGACTTTCTCTGTCGTTTATACCGCAGTTATCCATCTCGCTCGACTTCGGTAGTGCCAGCACCTCTGCGGACACCAGTGGCACCCAATGGTCCCCTGTCAAATCACCAAAGTCAGCATTGACCTTCGCAGCGGTATGGGACCCTGAGGATGGGATGGTGACATTTTCCGGAACACGCCTACTTGACTCAAGCGACGAATACGAGAGTTCCTCAGGAGCTATTACTCCTCCTGACGTTTCGGACGATGATTTTTCTCAAGCCGTTGCCGCTGATCACGACAGATATACATCGGAAGAGAGTACCGTAGCTGCTATTGGAACATTGCAAGATTCATTCAAAGCTTTCCTCCATCGTGTTCCAAGGAATCCGAAATTTTACAAGCAACATAAGCACTCCAATACGGTGGCATCCTCGACGCTGGACGGACTAGACGTATACTCGCGGGACCCTACCGTACGGCCGATATGCCGGTACCCATCTTGTGATAAGCTCGATACAGAACTCTCGTGCAAGGTGCCGGTTGACATCTCATCGGAGTCAGGCCATGTGTCAGATGAGAGTTTCTTTGAAAACACACCAGTCATTACAAAACAAACAGAATTGGTACGTCTGTCATCGTACCATGCTATTTCACATATCTCACTGTTGATGCAGAAATCACATTGGTCCGTTACGACCACTTCGACGTCTGCCCATGTCGATGTCCCGCGTGTGGAACAAAAAGTTCCCGAGAGTCGCATACCGCACCCGCTCTGGATAGCGGACAAGTACCAGCCGACTTTTAACCTCACCACACCCCCAAATAGTCCGCGACGACGCTTGAAAAAACGTCGCCCTAGTGACTGTTCAACTCCGGTTTCTCCAATATCGTATAGCAGTAGTTCAGGCTCGACAAGTCCGATTTCTGCTAGCCCTACCTCCACCCTGCTATCGCCTTCACGTAGCCTCAAGTCCAAAAAGTCTCGTCGTTTGGCAAGAGGGTCGACCGACGACAGCTGGGTTTCCATTGAAATAACTCCGTTCATCACCCAACGAGTCGTCGAGGAGACGTGAGGGTCTTCGGTGTCCTTCTTGGCGCTTCTCTGGCTTGAGTTCGATTTATTGTATACACTATTTTGCGATTCCCCCCCCCCCCCCCTTTTAAGTATTGCACTTCCTCTTCAAGTATCGCGCTGCCGAGCAGTTGCTACACGCTCACTGTAAACGTTCCTTATTAAATTTGCTGACGCATATTTTACGCCTCACGGGCGCTTTTCATTTGTACTATTGAGACAGCGTCTCGTATAGGTGTTGAATATTTGAATCACCGCGTTTAGATATGTATAACACTGTAAACAACAGCCTTATCATCAATGTTATATATCATGGTGATATTACAGCACAACAATATTCGGGTATGCACCCCATTGAAATACAAGTCCAAGCACCAGCGAGGCACTGGAATACCTCTTTTTAACCGGAACTTGGCCCCAAAACGCCTCACGACCAGCCCCAGCGCCAACTCCGCGTAGAAGTAGGTGACTATACATAGGCGGGATGCAAGGAGAGGCGTGTAAACCAAAGAGTAACGTGTATCGCGTGTATAAAGGAGGGAAAATCACAAACACAACAACATAAGCCCACTCGTGTATGTCATGATTGTTAGTAGAGATCGTTATCCCAGTCCTCTGTAACATGGATGAGCAGTGTTGATATAGAGGACAGATAACGTTACCTTCTGTGATTCCTCGCCATGCAAAGTAGAGAGTGACTACGCATGCAGTCTCTAGTATTGTGGCGATGAATGAACCGTCAACTTTCATTGATGAGCCCTGCAGGTAGCGACCCATCAGCGGAGTTCAACATATTATCCTTGATTCATTACGTACTCGACATATAATTTTGCTGAGTAAGAAGTAGTCGAGCTGGCTAAGCACGAAGAGAATGGCTGCGATGACATAGTACCACACCGGTCGGATTTCGTTCAGAATCCCGAGGACAATGTACAGCATGATTCCGAAATAGACTAAAGCGGCGCTAAAAAGATGATCCGAAAGAGTAAGCATATATAAGTTGCATTGAAGTCGCGCGACTTACACTCCTGGCCAGATACTAGTGAGGACAAAAAGTGGTATACTGTTGATAGATTGGGGTGGGTTTGATCTTCCAAGCGCATTTGTAAAACTGAATCCGACGTCCAAGGATATATAAGTTGTGGCAGCGAAGAATGCGACAGATAATATGGAGAGGGGCTAGATGGGGGATGAGCTGGCTGTATGTTGGAGAATGGAGCAAGGACGTACTACTATTGAGCTCAGGGTGCCGTCTTCCACGATTTGCGTTGCTACAATGGCATTGGCCAGCAACGTCCAGAATAATGTAGCGACGAGACCAGCCTGGATGGCAGTAAGCGCAACCAAGGCGGTTGAGCCCTGGGTAATGAAAGAGCCAGTTGTAATTAACTGGAAGGGAAGAGTTAAGAGGTACAAGATGAAGAATATCCGCAGTTCCACACGGCCTGTGATATAAAAGGATTAGTTGACGGGGACGGGAAGGGTGTGGGGAAGGATATGGTTGAAGACGAAAGAAGTCTGTTTGGCGGAAGTAAGAAGACTAACCGACTGCTGCTTTGCGCCTCCCAGTGAAGTAGATCAAAGCACCGACAACGAAGAAACTGAGACCGCAAGCAATGATATTGGCGATGTTGCCCAGAGAGCCGTCGGTATTTACTTTTGGTATCCCACACTCTGGATTAACACCAACCGGGGCGGAGGCAGCGTTTGCAGATAGACCAGCCAAGACTGTTGAATCAGTGGTTTTTAACTAATGAGGGGATGAGGTGAGCAAATGTTTATGGGGTATGAAGTGATGCAGACCTGGCGATAAAAGAGATTACACCAGGTGTATGACGGGACCTGGGAGCAAAGTGTTTGGAAATCGCCAAATCGAGTCATCGCGGTTGAGGTGAGGAACAGCGACGATTATGAAGGCGATTGCGCACGGGGGGCGAGGTTAGAGGTATACACGAATTCTGGGTAAACTGAATTGTGCAGGACGTGCAGTGTCGTCAAGCAAGGAATTGAACGCTCGTAAACAGGTCAATACAAAAAGTTACTCACAATATTAGGTGAGAATGTTCGAAGCAAAGGACAAAACAAGAATTAATGAGTTTCTAGTAAATTTTAATCTCTGGAAGAAATATTGCGACCAGATGAGCTCTCCGGGAGGATGTTAACGAACGAACTTTGAACAATTGAAAAACAAGTCGATGACGGCCACGTTGTGTGGTGTCGGTGTGCTATTGTGTATTGATTAGGTAATACATGTGCTGGCTGCTGCCCTCGTTGTCAAGCCAGTTGTGGGTCGTATCGCCACACCAAGCACTTCATGCAAGAGGATCACAATCTACAACAACCTGTGATCTTTCATCGTGTCATCCAAAATTGAATCAAGAAGTACTTGCTCAGGAAATGAGGCCCTCCCGTAGGCACTTAGGGGTATGCTAAATTTGGGCGGTAACAACCCTGAGCCGAGTTTTCACACGAATTGGTATTGCTGAACATCCTAGGCATCGCGGATACAACTTTTAGATTATGAAAACAAGCATTTTGTGTTCCTTTGAGCCCTGGTAACTATCGCACATATTGCTGCAGAATCAATCTGCTTGCGGAGCTGCACCAAGCAAACCAACGCATTCAAAAATAAAACTATCATAAACGAAATCACTGGCAGCCGCGGTGATAGAAGAACTTTGAAATAAGGCAAGGACCCATGAATTGCAGTCATTGAAGACCATTTCTCCGTATCCGAGCCCTCGACGTTCTCACCTGAGGATGTTCATGCTCGGAGTGGCTAGTCACGTGCGGAGAACATGCCGCGCCCTCAGGCTTAGGCTATCTCCGGTGGGAATTGCCATCTACCATCATGACTCATTGATCACTGATCATACGTACTAGTACTACTGCACAGTCATAATAATTGATATCCGTAAGCTATCAAGGATATCCATGTCACCGAGCACTCGTAAGCACCCGTCTCACTATAGCTACTTACAAAGCTTCGTCATGCAACCTATGCGTTAACCGCAAGAATTAGCGCCTCGTTTAAATACAGGGGTGTTAGATCATCAACTGCTAATAAACCGTCTTCTTCATCAACACAATGTCCAAAGTTCAGTACCGCTCCCTTGGCAAGTCTGGTCTCAAAGTCTCCGTGCCAGTTGTAAGTTAGAAAACGTTTGTTGCTCCGCCATAGCACTCACCATTCATTGATATTCTTTATTCATAGCTTGGTGCGATGAGCTTCGGAACGTCGAAATGGGGTGTACGTGATTGTTTCCTGTTCCGTTCACGGTACACCATATCCTTAACCTGTTATAGTCCTGGGTCCTCGACGAGGAGCCCTCTATCGAAATAATGAAGGCTGCTTGGGACCTTGGTATCAATACCATCGATACCGCCAACATTTACTCAAACGGCGAGTCAGAGCGCGTCATCGCCAAGTTCATCAAAAAGGTGTGGCTTACGATGTCCCAAATTTACATTCATTGATGGTATCGATTGATGGCATCGTACAAACTCCATAGTACAACATTCCTCGACCCCAGATCATAATCGCCACCAAGTGCAATGGTCTCGTCGCCAATGATCCTTCCACCCATGGGTTCCTCACGCCCGATCTCAAAAAGCTGCCCGAGTACGTTAACCAATCTGGCCTGTCTCGTGCCGCAATCTTCAACGCTGTCGACGCGTCTCTCGCTCGTCTCGAGACCCCGTACATTGATCTCTTGCAGATCCACCGCTTCGACCCTTCAGTCACCCCTGAGGAGACCATGAAAGCACTTCACGACCTCGTGCAGAGCGGCAAAGTCCGCTATATCGGTGCTAGTTCCATGCGCTGCTGGCAATTTGCCATGTTGAATGACGTGGCCGTTCGCAATGGTTGGACAACGTTCGTCAGCATGCAGGATGAGTACTCGCTACTCTACCGCGAGGAGGTGTGTCTCTAAAAATCCTGTTTGCTCACCGGCTTTAACATTACGTTTAGGAACGCGAGATGCTTGCTTATTGCAAACACAACGGTATCGGTGTCATCCCCTGGGCTCCTCTAGCTTCTGGTGTCCTCGCCCGTCCAATTGGCACAGAGACGACGCGTCTCAATTCTGTCAAGGGAACTGTTTGGGAGACAAAGTTGTCCAGTGCAGACGTGACCATCATCAATCGCGTCGAAGACCTTGCGAAGCAGAAGAATTACAAGATGAGCCAGATTGCGCTAGCCTGGGTTGCATCAAAGGTGACAAGTCCTATCGTGGGTATCAGCTCTATACAGAGGTTGCAGGAGAGTATCATTGAGGAAGTTGAGCTCACGCCGGAGGAGATAAAGGACCTGGAGGAACCGTGCGTGTTTTACTTGCTTGGATATTCGACATAAGACTGACAAGACCTTTGCAGGTATGAACCCAAGGCCGTCCGTGGCCACCTTTAGTTAATTGCGGCCAACCTACACCGCCCACAAAGAGATGTCAGCCAAAATTTGTAACACTTTGTATTACCACCATCATCGCAATGCACTGAATGGAGAATTATTACATCGAATTCAAAAGCCTGCATTACCAAGAGATCCTACCGATACAGTCGTGAGATAAACTCAAAAATATGAGGGATATTATAGGAGAGGATATATTCACGCAGCGGGCTCCTGCAACACCGCGAGGAGATGTCTTTCATCTGCCAATGCGTAGTTAGTATAGATATCCATCAAACGCAGATACTCGCTGACCGGGCGAAATCATGATTTCATGATGTTTGGTCCGAAGTGAATCTGGTCCTAGAACAACGTGTAAGCGAAGCGAAAAAAAAAAAGATATAGTTGTTAAGCACTCCATCATTTTGTAACCCGCTCACTTCCTCCAAGCCTGCCAGCACGCTCTCAACTATCTTGCCTATGACGGTCGATACTTCCTCCCTTGTCTTCCCTAGAAGACAACGCCTGAATGGCGTATGATGCTGACATGGTCTCCACGCTAAAGCAGCAGGTATCCCGGGACGAAACGATGTGATGATAGAAGCGCGAGCGTCTGCTCGAGCTCTAGTGGCATGATACTAAGCGCAGAATTCTCAATGAAAAGGAGAGATAGCACACTAAGAATAGATTAGTGACTGAGTTGTGAATCTAACGAAGATCATAGCACAGGGCTCGGTTCGTCATACAAGGTTTGAAGTGAGCGGCATGTGTGAAATCTCCTAAGGTGTATTATGCTCGATCCTAGCACGAAGGACAGGTCTTTTGCGAGTTGGAAGGTGGGAGTTTTGGCTGTGATCTGTGCCAGCGTTTGCTGATGGGCGCAGATGATAGACATCCGCCGCGTCTTGATGAGTGAAAATAAGAATGTTCGCGTCGAACTCAACCTGGCGAAGTGAGATCAGAATTTCGAATTTCGGAAATCTTTGGGTGCGAAGATCACGACCGGCAGACAAAACACGATCTAAAACCCAAGTGTGAAGTAGGAAGTTTTCCGAAGCAATGGGCATCCAGAGCAAAAGGTCACACACCAAGGGCAAGTACATAGTATAGTTCAACCGCCCTGATGAACGTGGGAGTTGGGGAAGAGTTTGTTTAAATACAGGGGTTTTACTAGTACCAGATGCCAGCAAACCCGTCTCCATCATCAACGCAATGTCTAAAGTTCAGTATCGCTCCCTTGGCAAGTCTGGTCTCAAAATCTCTGTGCCAGTTGTGAGTTATAAAACATTTGTTGCTAGCACGCAGCACTCACCATTCATTAATATTCATTCTTCATAGATTGGTGCGATGAGCTTTGGTACCCCGAAATGGGCTGTAGGTGATTGTTTCCTGATTCGCTCGATAGCATCCTCAACTTCTTACAGCCCTGGGTCCTCGACGAGGAACCCTCTATCGAAATAATGAAGGCTGCTTGGGACCTTGGTGTCAACACCATCGACACCGCCAATATGTACTCAAATGGCGAGTCAGAGCGCATCGTCGCCAAGTTCATCAAAAAGGTGTGCCTTACCGACGTCCTAAATTAATCATCTCTTGATATGTGAATTCCATAGTACAACATTCCTCGCCCCCAGATCGTAATCGCCACCAAGTGTTATGGCCTTGTCGCAGATGATGCTTCTCTCCCGACGTTCTTCATGCCCGATCTTCAAAAGCTGTCCAAGTATGTTAACCAATCTGGCCTATCTCGCGCTGCCATCTTCAACGCTGTCGATGCGTCTCTCGCTCGTCTCGAGACCCCATACATCGATCTCTTACAGATCCACCGCTTCGACCCTTCAGTCACCCCAGAGGAGACCATGAAAGCACTTCACGACCTCGTGCAGAGCGGCAAAGTCCGTTATATCGGTGCTAGTTCCATGCGCTGCTGGCAGTTTGCCATGTTGAATGACGTGGCCGCTCGCAATGGTTGGACAACGTTCGTTAGCATGCAGGATGAGTACTCGCTACTCTACCGCGAGGAGGTGTGTCTCTAAAAATCCCGTTTGCTCACCGGCATAACATTACGTTTAGGAACGCGAGATGCTCGGTTATTGCAAACACAACGGTATAGGTGTCATCCCCTGGGCTCCTCTAGCTTCTGGTGTCCTCGCCCGTCCAATTGGCACAGAGACGACGCGTCTCAATTCTGTCAAGGGATCTACTTGGGAGAAAAAGTTGTCCAGTGCAGACGCAACTATCATCAACCGCGTCGAGGAGCTTGCGAAAAAGAAGAATTGCAAGATGAGCCAGATTGCGCTGGCCTGGGTTGCATCAAAGGTGTCGAGCCCTATCGTGGGTATCAGCTCTGTGCAGAGATTGCAGGAGAGTATCATCGAGGAAATCGAGCTCACACCGGAGGAGATAAAGTACCTGGAGGAGCCGTGCGTATTCTACTTGCTTGGACATTCGACATAACACTGACGACACTTTTGCAGGTATGAACCCAAGGCCATCCGTGGCCACCTTTAGATGATCGTGACAAACCTGGATGTTAGCCAAAATCTGTAGCACTTTGTCACTATCACCGCAATGCACTGAGTGGAGAATGACTATAGCGGTCTCAAAGGCCTGCATTGCCAAGAGATCCTACCGATACAGTCGTAAGATAAACATAAAGATGTAAGAAATGTGATAGAAAGGTAAATTTACGAAGCGGGATCATGCAACACCGCGAGGAGATATCTTTCATCTGTCAATGCATAGTGAGTATAGATGTCCATCAAACGCAGATCCTCACCGACCAGGCGAAATCATGATTTCATGACGTTTGGTCCGTATCCTCATGAAGCGAATCTGGTCCTAGAACAACATGTGAGCCAGGCGAAAAACATGATATAGTTACTACGCACTCCATCATTTTCTGACCCGCTCACTTCCTCCAAACCTGCCTGCACGCTCTCCACCATCTTGCCTATGACGCTCGCATACTTCTTCCCCTGTTCTCCCTCGAAGACGACAGCCCGAATGGCGTATGATACTAACATGGTCTCCACGCGAGAGCAGCAGGTATCCGAGGACTGAACGATGTGATGATAGAAGCGCGAGCGTCTGCTCGAGCTCTGGCGGCATAATGCTGAGTGTAGAATTGTGTGTAGCACCTGTGATGTTTGTGCTCGTCGTAGCTGTTATGGTTTGTACTGCCTAAATGCAGGTCAGTCAGTGAAATAAAAGGAAAGAAGAGGGAGCAAACCATCGTGTGACTGGCTCAAGCGCGCAGATTGACTGGATCAGTGGTTCAGGGCATTACATTTTGGGTAGCAAACGTTGTTTGGGCCAGAGGGTGCTGCCAAACAATCGCCCACACTTTGTTACATTTCGTGCTTTCGTCCAGGCCACTATAACCAGTGCTCCACTATTCTAACTTATAGACCTCCAATTATTGTTCGCATGAATCCACCAGACAAACAGAACCCGTGGTCGTTCAACCACCGTACTCGAGCGCATGATGCATTTGACTCTGACCCTGAATCAGAGGTCGAAACTAACTCTAAAGTTAAAGTTAATCTTCCCTCCGACGACACTAGACTCATTCAAGAGCTCGATATCTCCTCACGACACGAGACTGTGGAATACAAGCCCAACCCGTGGAGTATTGCACGTATTAATGCTGCTAGTCGTCCACCGAATAAGGAACCCCCCGGCAAAGCGATCTCAGAGGATACACGGCGGAAATCACAACCACAGGCGCCACAGGGTCGAATCGTGGATGCCTTCAAAGTACAGGCAGAGCGCAAGCTGTCTCGCGCACCCCCTCTTTTGAAGGCACCTAAGGTTACAAAGCCCAAGTCGAATACGCCCCGGGTTTCTCGAGAAGACCAAGTTTGTTCACAAATCCAGGGAATGAGTAGCGCTGAACCATGGGATTACCTGCAACACGATAATGCACCGTTTCTCGCCAGGGGGTCCCAAACCGGATCTTCGGACACGCTGGCTATCTTGTCGTCCAACGCTTCCCAGCGTGATCTCCATGATTCCAGACTTCAGCCTCATCCAGGCGTTCAGACGCTATCTTGCACCCCAGATAGAAAGCACGGCAACATTCAAATGAGTCATGAAGTTCTCTTGCAACAAAGCGTGGCGCATATATCCACCCCCGACATGAGTCTGATGCCGCAATCACAATATAATGTGCCATTCATGTCTATGTCGTCCCCGCTTACCAGCCGCGACTATCCAGCGAATGGTTCACACCTTCGACCAGGAGGTTACCAATCTTCCCCTCCAAGGCCTTTTCATAGAAATATCGATATCAATACTCCTCCGAGATCATTTCCGTGTAATCAACCCTCTTCGCATTTTCGTCATGGAATACGTCTTACTAGTAATCGTGAGTACCTTGGTGCGCTTGCGTAGTATATGATCCACGTTTTCTGCACTCCGCAGAGCGTTTTCAAGCGTTGTCTGTATCGCGCGTTCCCCAAGTTCCGGCGGTGGGGTCCTACCGCACAGTACCACCTGCGATGGCTAAGGGAGAGCCTCCGTCAATGTCGCAGTGGCTGGCCTCTACCATTCATAGTTCCCTCAAACCTCCACTGGCTCGGGCAGAATTTTTCGAAAGAGCTTCAAGCCCGGTGCAAAACCATAACCATCTTATATCTCCCGAGTCCGGGAAGCGTCCCAGCCAATCGCCGACGCCGTCCCCACCGCCACAAGCGTGCTAAAAAGTATACTCTGAAACGTAATATCGCGGCCTCGTCAGTTTTACGTGGTGATCGCCAAATTTCTGTATACGCGTTCGATGATGACCCTGACGCTAACTGGAGCACGGTCATGAAACCCGAGAGGAAAAAGATTAACAAGTTCAAGCCCGGTAACATGCCGTCGTCAGGACCATTCAGTCTCCGTCTTCCTGGTATTGCCGTCGGAAATTCAAAGGACCGGAGTACGGGCGTGACACGGACAAAGAAGAAACTTGACACTCGGACAAAGAGACGTGTTGTTACGTACCTCCCACCACCACTACCACAGCGCACCGCAGCACAAATGGAAAATCTGCTCCAGATCGAAGAACACCGCGTCGCCGATGACGATGCGCTCTCCCCTGGATCCATGCCAGGTGATCAGCCGCCACAAGAGAGCAGTCGCATATCTCCTCTACCACACGCTGATTCTGATGATTTGACATTGGTGGGTGGAGTGGACGAGCAAGTTATCCCATTTGATGCTGTAGAGGTGGAGATACGGTATCCCAAGGTTCGCAAGCTCATCAAAGAGGTGCGTATCTACTCCTACTGTCCTTGCAAATGCCCTTGACCTTGCGTTGTAGCTTAGCTGACCATAATTGTACGTCTTGTAGCAGACTCGCGTTATGCTTCCGGAGCTGCTGGGTCTTCCGAGTTGTGGTATTGTATGGCGGGACGATGATGTCGCAGGAGCGGACGACACTAAGAACAGAGAAATCAAGATAAACGTTTGGCCTTGCATCGGATGATTAGCGCGTAGGGGACTATGACATTGTGTTGATGGTGTTCGGGGCAGCATTCGCCTCACCCAAGAGGAGTACAGGTCCGGCAGATAGTGCTCGTCATTCAGGCCCTGCGGATATTTGGGGATCTGAATGTTTGCTCCGCTCTTATTGCAATATAACCATCATACACTGCCAAAAATACGAGTTCATGACACTGATTGTATAGGCGAGAGCATGAGGATTCTGCATGGATTATTACAATGCGCGATAGTAAGCGCTTAGCGCTGCGCTCACCGCTTACTATTATCTGTGATCATTATGTTTCTATATAAAGAATACAAGGACTCATGGCACCCCACAAATTCACAGTCAAGTGAATGTTGCCGACGGTCACCGACTTTCTCACCCTTTGCGTTCACTGAACGAACACTGTGGTCACTGACCGGCAGAACACTGCATAATACAACAATGCTGTGACACACAAATCCAAACTGATCAAAAAGACACGTATTATGAGACCCAACTCACTGGTGGCGCTCACATTTGTAACACTGATGGAGAGCATAAGATGTATAGTTAGCCAGCGTGTCAGCGATAGAACGATGGACAATACCAGAGATGCAATGGCAGAAATCGAAGACACGAGCTGCAAGTCCATGTCGATAGGACAACACTTGAATCTTCCCTGCACCCAGGAACAAGAATCAAAAGTATACCGACTTCAGAAGCGACGACGCAAGGAATTGTGTGCTCGATCGCTGAAGGATGATCGATAATCAAAGTATTCAGGAAGTTATGATCGCCGTCGGATGCACTCACTCTAAAATTGCGCCAAGATATCAAACCAAGCTAGTCGACTTATGGGAGAGGAATGTCCGCTATAGGTAGCGCTGCATGAACTGCATGAATAGGTCAGTAGGCTAATCAGGAAACCTTGAAGGTGATGGTGAACGATAGCATTTTGGCCGAGGACATGGTAAACGATTCTGGTGTGCCTTGAGACTGAAAAAAATGGCAGGGGTTACACGAGCGGACCGTTGCAGAATATCTGAATGCGCCAAGAGTGCGGGTTGCGACGAGGGAGAGCAGTTGGGAGGTAGCAGCGATGCAACAGGGTGCAGGGTGATTGGACCAGCCATAATTCCAATTACATAGTACGAGTGAGGACCCGTGTAATACAATCCCGTAGGTACTCCAGAAGTCAGACGCTAGCAAACGCGCAATATTATACACAAAAGAAAGAATCGAGTGCTAACTGTCCCATGGTTCATCCGATGATAAATCCACAACGGGCAATTTTCCCCGAAGATCCGACATTTCTTCTGCGCTAGTGTTGTATGGTTGTAGTAGCTCGATGATTTGATCCAACGAATCACGGTTCGCACGTTGCCGCAAGGTCAATTGCCTCTCATACTCCTGAATCCGATTATGGACTTCTCCATTCATTGGTGACTCGTGGTAGGACTTGGCCGCAAGTTTGATGGCCTTACGAGACAGTTCTTGATTTCCCGCCACAAGAACCAGTGTCTGCAACACAAGAGTCAAGTCGATGATGTATTTCATAAAGCGCTGGAGGGCAGGGCGACTGAGGAGAGACCTGTCATTATTCTCTCAATGAAGGATAAATAGCAGGACATACGTCTGCTCATACAACTCGTAAACCCAGCTTGCGATCACAACGCTTGCCGCTATCGGCACTACGATAGGGGCTGCAGGTCCGGACAGGGCAGACACGATGGTCGCAATAGTACCCACAATAGTGAGCCCAAATGAACTGCAAACATTGGATGAGATGAAATTCATCCATCGCATGAAAGACTGCCCTACAGGGTCTTGTTGGGATCAGTAGGGGGTCCAACGTCCAGCTCATTGACCATGTTCGTCATCAATGTCCTGAACTCTGGGCTGCACAAGTACTGCATGTAAGCCACATCAGAACATGCGCGACAACAAAGAAGAGAGCTATTACACCATGAGGGTCTTGGAAGTTCCAAACATTGACGATGTCAGTGTGAAGCACGTGCAGACAGTCCCACATCGAACGGTTCTTGAATGGTACGCTTGATGCGAGCGCCTTCCAGTATTCTGAAAGACAGAAGTGAAGGCTCGGGTTACGTTCAGTAATTTTGTATACAAAATCGAGACAGACTTCTCTTGCCAACTCTGACGCTGCGTAAATCACAAGATAAGAAGAATGAAACAAGCGAGGCTCACTCTATCGATGCTTTTATTTTGAGTCTAGGATCCACTCGTTGAGCGACGGATGTCATCACCGACGCGTCGGTCCCAACATGGTTACGAACGAGTTCTTCGGTGGTTTGGATCAGTCGGGCTAGCGTCCCCTCATGGTTTCCGTTTGCTGCGCTCGAAATTTCATTGAGAACGTGAATGACAATCACAATAGTAACGCTCACTGGAGACCGTAACATGCGGGATAGCCGATTTTGCGAACTTCTCTAGGGGTGCGACACAGACTTCCTGTAGCTTGTCTTCTGCGTTTTTCTTGATGATGTCCTGGATCGCCGCCTGGCTCAGACCCTTGATAGAGGACTTGTCCAGGGTTCGCTCCACGCGGTCGAGGAGGGTGTCGTATTTAGTGAAGACAGCAACAATGGGAACTTCGACCTGTGTTAGCTATGACCTGTGCGGAGCAGTAGCAATCCATCAACGTACTGTCTCCTAGCTCTCCTTCTCGCTTCGATGTGAGAAATTGCTCCACGCCGGTCTCTAGTAAACGCCCGTTTGCGCGGGGTATTTCAAAGCAGAGCCTTGTATGTCGTCAGTTCGCCGTACAAACGCATCAAGACGGAGGTCCCACCAAACGGCGTGCAGCTGATCTTTCAAATCGGGCTTTGCTCTCCGATAGTTAATGAAATCTCGGACTATTTTGAGGTTGTCTTTTTCCCCTGGTTCAAAACCTTTGCTATCGTGGAGAACAAACTTGTTGTTCTGTGGCGAGATGAATTCATGGTCGATGCTGACCTCGCCTGGCATATTGTGCGAAGTGGTCTACTGATATTGTGAGTAGCTGTGTTCGTTGAAGTGGCGCGTTCAACCCACCGCGTTTTGCACTCCAAATGCGTGGTTGATCAGTGAAGACTTGCCAACACCGGTCTATTGGAATACCGCGTCAATACTGGCCTGAGATCAGCGAAAGCCTGGTACCTTTCCTATCACCAGAATTCGGAATCTTAGAAAGTCCCCAGCATCAGCCTAAAGGATGCCACTTTCATGATGATCCGGACTTACTGAGGACACTTCCGAAAGATGCCATCAGTGGTAGGCCGGAGCTCCAGGGATTCATCGGAAAAGACAAACTGCTCGATCTGCTAACATGCGACTTAGATGTGTTCCAATACGAGACACGGAACCTTACTTCGGTTGTTGGATTCTTGGAAAGTTCGACGACGATCGTGAACTTTTTATGAACCTTGTTGTACTCTGTGCATGTGAGGTTGAATCCGTGAGCGATCTAAGCGAGAGTGCGATTATTTTTGTTTCACCTCGTCTTTCTATTGCGCTACGTTCGCGAAACATGTCTTCTGGTTCGAAAATAATGTCTTCATGCCCTGTTCCATGCCATGTCTTGTATCGTATATGTAAGGAAAATGTATCCCCAAGAGAAAGCTTTCTATAATAAAAAAACACAAGAGCAATCAGGCAGGTACATTCGTTTGGGTCAAGTCCCTACATGGGTGGAGAAAAGGTCTGCCGCAAAGCCTTTCCTGCCCCGCGTTTGATTGACATAGGCAACTTGAGGCTGATCCGTACTTCAGCAGACTCTACATTCTTTTTCGACTTGCTGAAATCGACGATGACACCTATTCGATATATTCAGTGGTATATTGATAATTTCGTTGATGAAGCAACTTGTACCAGAGATGTAGAGAGGGTAGACCGGCGTGGAAGCGTCGAGGGAACTAGTCGCCATGCTGAATCCTGATTGGAGTTAGTCTAAGGAAGACTCTCCTTCGCCATGGTGGATTTATCTGGAGGCCGAATGTAGGCCATGAGTCAGCTACGCCGAAGAGAGGCCCATCCCTCGTGTAGCATCAAGGCTAGCCATTCTTAGTTAGATAGGTTTGATACCCTGTTATCATCATTCGGACTTTGCTTGGTTCCTTCAAGCAACTTCGAACCCTGAGCAGAAAAAGTCCGGACGCCCTCGCGGCATTCACAATGAAAAGACCCCCAGAAGACATGGCTCCAGTCCTCCTGCTCGGGCATTAGTAAGTGTGCAGGATGGCACTGGCGTAAATGGTATGATTCTTCGGGGCGCTGGTGCTGCATTGCATCATGATTCATGATGTGTAGCATAAGCATTGGGGATTGGTGTTCGAACGTCCAGAGAGTAAGATCCAGGTATACTGACTGCCTCGATTGATTGGTGCATTCGACGACTAGCACTCGGGTGCTTAGCTCAAGCTTAGCTGATGGTTTCCGCATTGCTTACTCGCACGGATCCCTATTAATGTGACCCAACACAGATATTCCATCACTTCAAACCCACATTAAATCGACGCCAACTCCTCGTGTATGCCTCATGCGGTATATAATTAACTCCATCACGATATACCCTTTGCCCACTGAATCTAGATGGGCTGATTTCAACTCGGGCATTCACCGAGTTCACATACTGCAATCATTATAAGGCCACGCCAACGCTCATCAGTCTCCGTCACATTTACCTTCCCTCATGGATCCCTCAAAGATAAGAAAGAAAATCGGTCGCTTTCGAATCCTCGTTATAGGAAGAGCGAATGCTGGAAAAACTACCATCCTCCAGAGAGTTTGCAATACGCGGGAAAATCCAGAAATATACAACAGCGCCGGGGAAAAGGTGGGCATCACAATGCTAGCAGAAGGATGGTGGTGATAACTGAGCGATGGATATCAGATCGATGCTACAGTGTTGATGGCTTCAACAGAGGTGGCGTGTACTTTCAATAGTTGGTAACATGAACCGACGCGTTCTCAGCGTGGAGAGCACGATATCGAGAACGAAATGGTGTTTCGGAGCAACCCAGGATTTGTCTTCCACGATTCACGCGGGTTTGAAGCAGGCGGCGAATCCGAATTCGACAAGGTGAAGGCGTTCATCGTAGGCCGTTCCAAGGAAACTAGATTAAGGAATAAACTCCATGCTATCTGGTAATTGCAACTGATCAATCACAACAGGCGCTATCTCACGGTTTCGATATAGGTACTGCATCCCGATGGACGAGGCAAGCAGGTCGTTCACCAAAGGAGAAATCAAATTTTTCTCTCAGTGCGACACAGGAATCAGTAAGCGTTCGCATCCGACCATCATCGATGTTCGACTAATGCGCAGAATCACAATCCTCAGTTCCAGTGATGGTATTGTTTACCAAATTCGATGCCCTCTACGACGTAGCATATGCAGAGCTGAGATCGAAGAGAGTATCGATGGAGGAGGCTGAAGAACAGGCGCCAAAGCACGCTGAAGAGTCATTTGCAGTTGGGTCACAATTGAAGTTTCTATACCACTCCAAGGACATTCGACACCCTCCAAGATGTCATGTATGCCTCCCTAGTAAGTCATTGATAGTCGACTTACGATTTTGATACATGATGACACTGATCCATTAGACATGGACAAGGATGATGCAGATTGCGGGCAACTCATCAAACGCACGGCCGGAACTCTGGATGATGAAGTGGTGGAGCAATTATTCGTCTCGACCCAGCAGACGAACTTAGAGTTCTGCATGACGTATGCAGTTAAGAGGTACCTATACATAGTCTCATTTACTCGCCATGAGCGTTAGCGACTGATATTGCCCAGAACGCTGGGGAGATTTTGTGACTCTGGTGACGATCATGTGCGGATAATAGGGGCATTGGGTCACTGGTTTCCGCATATGCTGGTGAGATTATCGGAAAGTCCAAAGGTTGCTCTTATTTACAATGAGCGTTTACTTGCAGGTAGTAAGTTTGTTGATCCTCCTTCGAGATCAAGCCATGCTGATCGAAGTCGTTGGCCACTGTTCGCAGGATGTGAGTGTCTCGACCCTCCTTCGAGATCGAGCCATGCTGATCGAAGTCGTTGGCCACTGTTCGCAGGATGTGAGTGTCTCGATCCTCCTTCGAGCTCGAGCCATGCTGATCGAAGTCGTTGGCCACTGTTCGCAGGTGGTGAGTGTCTCGATCCTCCTTCGAGCTCGAGCCATGCTGATCGAAGTCGTTGGCCACTGTTCGCAGGATGTGAGTGTCTTGATCCTCCTTCGAGCTCGAGCCATGCTGATCGAAGTCGTTGGCCACTGTTCGCAGCTCGTGAGTGTCTCGACCCTCCCTCGAGCTCAAGCCATGCTGATCGAAGTCGTTGGCCACTGTTCGCAGGTGGTGAGTGTCTCGATCCTCCTTCGAGCTCGAGCCATGCTGATCGAAGTCGTTGGCCATTGTTCGCAGGTGGTGAGTGTCTCGATCCTCCTTCGAGCTCGAGCCATGCTGATCGAAGTCGTTGGCCATTGTTCGCAGGTGGTGAGTGTCTCGACCCTCCCTCGAGCTCAAGCCATGCTGATCGAAGTCGTTGGCCACTGTTCGCAGGATGTGAGTGTCTCGATCCTCCTTCGAGCTCGAGCCATGCTGATCGAAGTCGTTGGCCACTGTTCGCAGGATGTGAGTGTCTCGATCCTCCTTCGGGATCGAGCTATGCTGATCGAAGTCGTTGGCCACTGTTCGCAGGTGGTGAGTGTCTCGATCCTCCTTCGAGCTCAAGCCATGCTGATCGAAGTCGTTGGCCATTGTTCGCAGGTGGTGAGTGTGATCATTCTCTGTCAACCTCCTGCATTCCTCACCGATGCAATCGCTGATCCATTGTCAGAATGCGAGTATATTGATTCTCTGTCGCCCTCGCACCATACTGACCGAATTCATTGCTGCTCCGTTGCCAGATTGTGAGTTTGTCGAACCACCATCGAGATCGAGCCATACTTGCTGAATATATCGCTCATCCGTTCACAGGGTGTAAGCGCATCGATCCGCGGTTGGATTTGAGCATCACTGACCAATTAAATTACCGATCCCTGTTCACAGTATGTGAGTGTGTTCATCTGCTGTTGATCCCGAGCGTTGGTGATCGACGACATCGCTGATCCATCAATAGGAAGTTAATTTCTTCAATCTTTTTTGACTTCGGGCCATGCTGACCGAAGATGTTACACATTGGCAGAATGTGAGTGTATCGATCCTCAGAGGTGGTCGATGTTCAACCTTCCACCATGATTTGACCAGCTTGATCGGAGTCATCGTGAAGAGATGCGGTCTAAGTTACTCTCTGTGGTATGTCCAAATGGTCACACATTTTACACACATTTCTGATGTTGCGAATGTGCCAGGCCTCTGGCCCATCACCCTTGGAGAACGTTGCTCAGCTCATTTCTGGTGAATTTTGAGGCTATGTTACGATGAACCTGCTTATTATCGATCATTTAGCTGTTGTCATTATCTTCGAACATTCTTTCTACGTTTTCGACAAGCAGCGCTATCTTCAGGACAAGCGGGAGTCTGTTCCCTCTTTTCGTATCGCTCTCGAGCAGTACATTGCGTCTCCGCATGCAGCTGTTGTCAGGGAAGGTGTGACAGCTGCTGCCCACGCATATGAAGAAGGCGTGACTGCTGCTTCCCGCGCATATGAAGACGCTATGACAACTGCTGCCCACGCATATAAAGAAGATGTCGGGAGCTTGCCTGCTTGGAGGGTGAAGTTACCGTTTGGACGTTTCAAGAAGGCAAAAGAAGCTTTCGAACGCTCTCGGGGGAAGGAGAAAGAAGCTTTGTGTTCACAGGCGAAGGTGGAGTTAACCAAGACTATTCTTGAAATCACTTTAAATCATCGGCTGCGTATGTTTCACCGTCATGTTGTGACAGCAATCCCACTGATCCGCTTGTCTTCAGAAAGACCTTAATGTTGGGCAATGCAACCCAACATCAATGATGTTCTGGTTCGGATGGAAGCTGAGGCGTTTCGGCTGTGAATGCAGTTTGCTTGAATGGTCCGTCAAGGTAGATTCAGGATGTAGAACTATACGAAATGGTTGTATGATCACGCAATATGGTGCTTTGTCTGGTATTATATATAGAAACTGTACAGGGGTTTGGTTATATCTATGGTTATGTTAGCCCCAAGGCCCCCAAACACAAAATGGTCAGGTGTTCTATTTAAATTTACCTACATAAATGGTAAAACAACCCTATAAAAGAGTGATTTCTACACCTAAGATTTGATATCTACATTGATTTGTATGCAGGTCCGCGGATAGACCATGTAGCGAGGGCGGACATTACATGAATTATATTGCAAATATAGTATATACCGATATATACATGGTATCTACATTGATTGATTTGCATAGAGGGCCGCGCATATACACATGAGCAACGGCGGACCACAAAGGATTTGAACTACAATAACACATCAACATAATATGTATTGATAAACAGACATACTTTGCATAGGTCTGCGGATGTGCGGATGAGCAACGGCGGACGGTCGATGACACACTAGACCTTGTCACGTGGTCTACACATGTGATGCTCGCGGACATGAATAATCAGCCATGAGGCAAGGGAGGGCGCGGAAGGGCAAGGGGGAGTAGAAAAATCAGCGAGCCGATTATCGATTAAAATCTATCATTAGTTCAGCTACCAACACATTGCCATACCTTGTCACCCAGTCGACAAAGTGGATGCCAGCGAAAAAAGCCAGGGGAGGAGGAGGAAAGAAAGCTAAAGTAAGTGTAGATCATTAAAGAATTCGAAGGAAGACTCACTGATAACGTTGGGAAATGATTGAATTTG